>NW_015174849.1:1151407-1178383 GCF_001447785.1 Gekko japonicus
TCCATTTGAACCACCGAGGTAGGTGGTTCAGTTTGAGGCGCTTTTTCCCGGGAAAGGGACAGTTTGGCCACGGAAGCAAGACGCTTCCCAGATGTTGTGGTGTGATCGCGCCGGTTTGATCCGGCCCCAAACTGTCCCGTTCCCGGGCCAAATCGCCTCGTGTGAACGGGGCCATCGTATCTCTGATGAATATACAGTGGTAGTGAAGAATAGGTTTAAGGGACTAGATTTTATAGATAGAGTGCCTGAAGAACTATGGATGGAAGTTCATGACATTGTACAGGAGGCAGAAATCAGCACCATGCCAAAAAAAAAAGCAAGAAAGCTAAGTGGCTGTCTGATGAGGCTTTACAAATAGTAGAGGAAAGAAGGAAAGCAAAAGGCAAAGGTGAAAAGGAAAGATTTACTGAACTGAATTCAGATTTCCAGAGAACAGCAAGGAGAGAAAAGGCGGCCTTCCTGAATGAACAATGCAAAGTAATAGAGGAAAACAATAGAATGGAAAGGACTAGAGATCTCTTCAAGAAAATTGGTGAAATCAAGGGAACGTTCCATGCAAATCTGGCATGATAAAGGACAACAACAGTAGGGACCTAACAGAAGCAGAAGAGATTGGGAAAAGATGTCAAGAATACACAGAAGAACTATACAAGAAGGACTTCAATGTCCTTGACAACCAGGACGATTTAATCACTCTCCTCAAGCCAGACAAGCTGGTGGAGACAACAGTATCCCAGCTGAGCTGTTCAAAGTCCTAAAAGATGCTGCTGCTAAAGTGCTGAACTTCATATGCCAGCAAATTTGGAAAACACAACAGTGGCCACAGGACTGGAAAAGGTCAGTATACATTCCAATCCCAAAGAAGGGCAATGCCAAGGAATGTTCAAACTATTGCACAATTGCACTCATATCACACGCTAGCAAGGTCATGCTCAAGATCCTACAAGCTAGGCTTCAGCAGTACATGGATAGAGAACTGTCAGAAGTACAAGATGGGTTTTGAAGCAGCAGAGGAATGAGAGATCAAATTGCCAACATTCGCTGGATTATGGAGAAAGCAAGGGAGTACCAGAAAAATGTCTACTTCTGCTTCATTGACTATGCTAAAGCCTTTGACTGTGTGGATCACAACAAACTATGGCAAGTCCTTAAAGAGACCACCTCACATGTCTCTTGAGAAACCTGTATAAGGGTCAAGAAGCAACAGTTAGAACCGGATATGGAACAACTGATAGGTTTAGCATAGGAAAAGGAGTACGACAAGGATGTATCTTGTCACCCTGCTTATTTAATTTATATGCAGATCATGCGAAATGCTGGCCTGGATGAATCACAAGCGGGAATTAAGATTGCTGGGAAAAGATCAACAACCTCAGATATGCAGACGATACCACTCTAATGGCAGAAAGTGAAGAGGACCTAAAGAGCCTCTTGCTGACTGTAAAAGAGGAGAGTGGAAAAGTTGGCTTGAAACTCAACATCAAAAAAACTAAGATCATGGCATCCGGCCCCATCAATCCTTGGCAAACAGAAGGGGAAGTCGTGGAAGTAGTGACAGACTTCACATTCCTGGGATCCAAGATTACTGCAGACGGTGACTGCAGCCATGAAATTAAAAGACGCCTGCTCCTTGGGAGGAAAGCGATGGCAAACCTAGACAGCCTAATAAAAAGTAGAGACATCACCCTGCCAAGAAAAGTCCGCATGGTCAAAGCAATGGTATTCCCAGTAGTCATGTATGGCTGTGAGAGTTGGATTATAAGGAAGGCTGAGCACTGAAGAATAGATTCTTTTGAATTATGGTGCTGGAGAAGACTCTTGAGAGTCCCTTGGACTGCAAGGAGATCAAATCAATCAATCCTAAAAGAAATCAACCCAAACTGTCCCCTGGAAGGCCATATACTGAAGCTGAAGCTCAAATACTTTGGCCACCAAATGAGAAAGGAGCACTCACTGGAGAAGACCCTGATGCTGGGAAAGATTGAAGGTAAAAGAAGAATGGTACAGCAAAGGATGAGTTGGTTAGACAGTGTTACCGATGCAACGAACATGAAATTAAGCAAACTCCGGAGCACGACGGAAGACAAGAGGGCCTGGTGTGATGTGGTCCATGAGGTCGCAAAGAGTCGGAGTCGACAGTGCGACTGAACAACAATAACAACAGTCCAGGGGACTCTCAAGAGTCTTCTCCAGCAGCATAAGTCAAAAGCATCTGTTCTTTGGTGCTTGGCCTTCTTTATGGTCCAACTCTCACAGCCTTACATTACTATGGGGAATACCATTGCTTTGACCATACAGACTTTTGTTGGCAAGGTGATGTGTCTGCTTTTCATTATGGTGTCTAGGTTTGCCATAGCTTTCCTAAATATTGGCTTCCTATCAAATCTGATGTGATCTCTATTTTGCTGGCAGACACCAATCTGGAAATACTGTGTTCTGGTGCCAAATTCGTAGTGCTTGTGGTTTCTTTAAGCTGTAACAGAGATGGGTTTTAATTTACCATGCTGTATTTTAAAGTTTATTACTCTGTATTTTATTTGCATCTATATTGACTTTGCTTAAGACCTTAGGTCAGAGGACCATAATCATAAAGGAAAGGACTAACATATTGAAGATGGGAGAGGATAACTTGGCACTAAAAAAACATAATTAATGTCCTTTTTTATTTTAGTTTGCTCTGGTATATACCTAAGAACATAAGAACATAAGAGATGCCAATGTTGGATCAGGCCAAAGGCCCATCCAGTCCAACACTCTGTATCCCACAGTGGCCAGAAATACCAGTGCCATCAGGAGGTCCACCAGTGGGGCCAGGACATTAGAAGCCCTCCCACTGTTGCCCCCCCCCCCCAAGCACCAAGATGACAGAGCATCACTTGCCCCAGAGTCCCTATCTATACCTTGTGGCTAATAGCCACTGATGGACCTCTGCTCCATATGCTTATCTAATCCCCTTTTGAAGCCGTCCATGCTTGTAGCTGCCACCACTTCCTGTGGCAGTGAATGCCAAGTGTTAATCACTCTTTGGGTGAAGAAGTACTTCCTTTTATCCATTCTAACCCGACCGCTCAGCAATTTCATGGAGTGCCCACGGGTTCTTGTATTGTGAGAAAGGGAGAAAAGTACCTCTTTCTCTACCTGCTCTTTCCCATGCATAATCTTATAAACCTCAATCATGTCACCCCTCAGTCGTCGTTTCTCCAAGCTAAAGAGCCCTAAGCGCCTTAACCTTTCCTCATAGGGAAAGTGTTCCAACCCTTTTATCATTCGAGTTGCTCTTTTCTGCACTATTTCCAAAGCTATAATATCCTTTTTAAGGTGTGGTGACCAGAACTGCACACAGTATTCCAGATGCGGTATGTAGAAATACTACTGTTAATACAACTATTCTCCTTGATTTTGCTGGAACTCACTTATGACATCAGACCCCCAACCAGTGAATCTAAGGATTTGGGGACTGATTTCCCCTCCAACTTTACACCTTTTTATGCTGTTCCTGGGGGATCAGTAGACCTCCAGGAACAAATTTTGGGAGGGGTCTGCGGGCTGTGGCAGGAGAATGGAAATTAAAAATTGCTGTGACCTCTTAATAAAATTTAAGACTATAAACAAGTGTGGTTGGATACCAGGAAATGAGTGAAATCCAAAATCCATCCTTAAAAGCACTTTTCACTCTGATTTAAATCTGAACATTTCCTGTCCTAGAAAAAGACTTGCAAAACATTGGCTTGGTATAATTATCCTTAAATTGATTGAATATCATGGATAACTCTAGCTGTTGCACAGGCAAATTTCATCAATGCTCTTATAGACCTCAACCTTTTTGTTCTTTTTTCACCAAAATGCAACAAAGCTGGATGTAAAAGACAGACAAATTCAGATCTTTCTCTCAGAGCTACAGCATAGCAGTTACTATGCATTACTATGACATTAGCGGACCTGTTCAGGGCTTTTGCACCCATTATTCATTACCATGTTTCCCTTATTTATTAATTTATAAAATTTCTGTGCCACTTGGAGACAGTTCAAGGTCTCCAAGCAGCGAACATTGAAACAAGACATTAAAACATTAAGACACTTCAGACTTTAAAAAGCATTTAAAATACAAATATATTTGAAACAATTAAATAAAGCATAATATAAACACATGAAAATGAATATATAAACACAAATATTAAAAACCAAACAGGGAGGAGTGCTAATAAAAGTTAGTGAGGAAACGCCAAGCAAAACAAACAAAAAAACACACACCCTTTCTCTGTTAGCAAATGACAATGGAGGAAGACAGAACAATCACCCTGTGAGGGAGTTCCGTATTTTCCATGCTACACCCAAGAAGCCCTTTCTTGGGTTGCCACTCGTTTAGCCTCAGATGAGGGGGGCACCTGAAGCAGGTCCTCTGATGACTAGAGATGACCGGAGTGGATGGGTAGGTTCATATGGGTTGCCTTTGTGGATAATGCAGATTGTTTCAATTGCTTCTAATCTGTTTTTAGACTTGGTTATGGGATTGAAACAGCCTTGGTCACCCTGATGACTCTTGCACCAGGAGATGGACAGAGGGAGTGTGACTCTACTGATTCTCCTGGACCTCTCAGAGGCTTTTGATACCATCAGTCATGGTATCCTTCTGGACCACCCATCAGGACTGGGATTGGGAGGCACCATTCTGCAGTGGTTCCTGTCCTCCTTGGAGGGTAGGTTTTAGAAGGTGGTGCTAGGGGACTGCTGTTCACCTCCTTGGTCTTCTGCCTGTGGAGTTCCACAAAGTTCTATCTTGCCCCCTATACTCTTTAACCTCTACATGAAATCTTTGGGTGAGGTCATCCAGAGATTTAGGCTGGGCTATCACCAATATTTGGATGAAAATCATCTCTGTCTCACACTGCTAGTTGATCCCAGGGAGCATGTGGAAACCCTGAACCAGTGTCTGGAGGCAGTTTTGGAGTGGATGTGGGCTAATAAATTGAAACTTAATTCTGAAAAGACTGAAGTGCTACTGGTGGGCAGAAGGTATGACCTAGGATTTAAGGTGTCACCCGTTCTAGATGGGGTTCCCCTTGAAGGAACTGGTCGATAGTCTTGGGGGTGCTCTTGGACCTAGGTCTACTGCTGGATAAGTGGCAGCTGTGGCCAAGAGTACCTTTTACCAGCTTCGACTGGTTAGCCAGCTGTGGTGACATCCCAATTAGATTATGGGGCTTTCCTTGCAAAGAGTTCGGAAACTTCAGATGGTAGAGAATGCTGCAGCAAGGTTGTTGACTGGAGTGGGTCATAGGGACAATATCACTCCAGCCTTGGCCCAATTACACTGGTTTCCAGTTTGTTTCTGGGCACAACTGAAGGTTCTGGTCTTCACCTTCAAAACCCTACATTGTTTGGGACCAAAATACCTGAAGGACCGCCTAATTCCTTATGAACCCACCTGACCATTATGTTCATCTTTGGAGGCCCTGCTTTAAGTGCCCCTGCCTTCTAAGATTAGGCAGGTGGCAACCTGGGAGACAGCCTTCTCATTCATGACACCAAAGCCCTGAAACTCTCTCCCCAGGAAGATTTGTCTGTCCCCTTCTATTGCCATATTCTGCCAACAGGTGAAGACTTTTTTTATTTCATTTGGCATTCCCTCTGTGATCCCTCCTTCCTAACTCTTTTAAAGTTGTTTTAATGGTGATATGTTTCAATATTTTTTATTATAATGGTTTTATTATTATTTTTTAATTATAATGGTTTTATTTTTTATGTTTTTATTATAATGGTTTTATAATGGAATTTTATCATATATCTTTTACATTGTTAGCTGCTTTGGCGGTCCTTGTAAGGGCAGAAAGCCAGGATGTAAATTTTGTAAACAATAAATAAATATGGGGGAAAGGGAGTTCTTAAGGTATGCTAGCCTCAAGCCGTATTGGACTTTAGACTGCCCTACTGTGTAGACATGATATTTCCCCACAATGGAAGGTTATGTCGTGTCTACATGTTGCAGTGGGCAACAGCCCAAGCAGGCCTCTTGAAAAGTCCTTAGACTAACACAGTGATTCAGCTCTAAGACTTTATTTAAGGTTTGGAACAAGACAAACTAACCAGCTCGTAGGCTGGTTTATATGTCCAATAACCCCGCACCCAAAACACACCCACACACAAGTGATTGGCTATTTACAGTGGCCGAGAGTTCCATAGGCTCTCGGCCGGGAGCCTAGCCTGCCGATAGGCACCAGCTAGGATCCGCTTGTCCTATTGTTACTGAGAGCGAAGCTCGGCTGCTTCGCATGACTGCGTGGTGAAATGGCCACGCACATGGTCTGGGATGGATACATTACACCTCTCAAGAAGCCCTTGTTGTATGGTACTTTTGAAAGGTTTCAGTCAGTTTTTTAAATACTACAAATAAGTTAATAAGAACAAAGATTAATTCTTAGACATTTCCAGAACTTTTTGTTTCAAGGCTGTTTCCCTTCATTTCCCTAAGAACAGGTTTATTAATAAAATACAGTAATAGAAATTGATTTTCCCAACTGTGTCCCAGGATCATAAAAGATACACTGATTTATTGTATGTTACTTCAAAATATTAAAAGAAACACAACAGCTGGTTCTTTTGTGTAATGGGGATTCTTTTAGCGAAGTTAGACTTCTAGAAGGAAACCTGTGATGGAGATTATGAAACTAATAAGTGACTGTGCTGGCTTTTGGCATAGCTCTGCCAAATAATTCTTCATGCATTTTTGGAAAAACATTTTTTTTTAGAAATTATTGAATATTTTCTTCTCTCCATACAAGCATTGCAGAGATTTAACGAGAACTTGCTTTGAGTTTTATTAACTAGTTATACCTGTGTTACATTGGTGTTAGTGTGTGGTTTGCTTGTCTTATAAAAAGTAGATAACAAATTGTAGCTAAAACCACTGGAATGTGTGGCTTTTAAAAAAAAACAGAGCAGCAGTCTTATTTTCTTAACAAGTAGGAGAGTGTTCTAGAACATTGAACTTTAAATATTCTAGATCACAATGTACAGGGCATTGAGGGTTCCTTTTGTGTTTACCTGAGTAGATTCCTCTACACAGCAACAGATCAAGGCCTGCTGTTTATCGCTTCATCAGTATTTATGTGACCTGTTAATAGGTGTTTTATGTAAGTTGCTCCACAAATTAAAAGACAACAGTTATTTATACCTAGTAGCATTGGTATCTGTAGTAGCAGTTACTGTGGATGGTGTTTGGCTATATATTTTTTTATTAGCAGTGTTGTCCAAAATTCATAACTGTTAAAATCTTCTGTCTTTCCATTGAAATAAATAAACTAAGATTTAGCCACCATTCACTAATGTAAATTTATTAGTATACGACTTGGTATGCTGGTTTTGACTGAGAATATCTTTGATATTGGTTCTTCCTGCACATAACTTAGCCACTATGTATGGCTGACGTACCACGTTACTAGCTTTTTGGTGAGTGGGGATAAGCGAGTGTGAGAGATATTGGTTGATCTGGAGACTTAGGAGCGGATATGATTTGTTGGAGGGCTCCTTTGACCATAGTTTGACCACAGGTAATCTAAATTAAGATACCTGCTCAGCCACAAACACTTTTTGGGTGGTTTGACCTTCAGCAAGTTTGGTATTGCTCTGAGGATAAATAACTATGAGGAATTTTGTATACTTAGAAGAGCTACAGAAATGATGGTTGGCGACTGACAGATGGATTCTGAACAAAGACAACAAAATTCTATTGGTGAGACCCCTTAATACTTGGAGCCACTAAAGGAAAGCATTAATGCATTGTTGATATAGGCTGTTTGGAAGCTAAATTAAAATACTTTAAATGGAACCTAGTAGTGACGTTAAAGAAATACAAGCAGGAACCTGCAAGGACTGCTATGGGAGGCATCTCATTTCCCCCTCCTCCACTATTTCTTCTTTCCTTTTCCTGTAAGCCCCCATAGCCTCTTCTCTTTTCCTACTTCCCTTTCTCCAAACAGCCAACCTACATTTATCTGCCCCTCTGTCTTTAGCTTTCCTTCTCTCCCCACCAACTACATTAAAACATTCCAATAAAAGTAGATTAAAACAGTATCTATACAATGCTTATGATGGCGGAAAATCCTAGCTCCCCAGCCTCCCTGGAGGGAGAGGTTATGGGGAATGGGGAATTATATGAGTGCCAGAAGAAGTCCTGTCGCTTTCCTCAGCCAAAAATCCAACGGAACATCTCTGCCTTACATGCCCTGCGGAAAGGTAGCAGTTCCCGCAGGGCACAGATATCTTCCGGCAGAGCGTTCCACCAAGCAGGGGCCAGGGCTGAAAAGGCCCTGGCTGAGGACAGCTGGACTTCTCTCAGGCCGGGGACCAACAGCAAGTTCTTATTTTCTGAGCATAATGCTCTTCCAGGGGCATACTGGGAGAGGCAGTCCCGAAGATACGTAGGTCCCTGACCAATAAGGGCCTAGAAGTCTCTACCTAAGAAATCTATGGCCCAGTTGGTGGGGACACCTCATTTTCCCCTATACCTCCCATGCTATTTCTTCTCCCTCCAGTGACCCCCATCTCCTCTCTCTTTCCTTGCCTTGTTTTCTCCTTCTCAGCCCATCACCAACCTACCTTTTATCTTCCTCTCATTTTCACTATATTTATTATTTGTTTACTTCATTTATACCTCAACTTTCTCCATACTGGGGACCAAAGCAGCTTACATTATTTCCTCTCTTATCCTCACAACTATCCTGTTTGTGAGGTAGGTTAGGCTGAAAGTAGGAAACTGATACAACATCACCTAGTGAACTTGCATAGCTGACTGGTTATTTATATCCTGGCCTTCCAGACCCTACTCTGAAGCTCTAACTGCTATACCACACTGGCTTTCATAGAGTGGCTGCTGTTGAACAATAGCAAGCAGTCAAGCCTAGGTGAGTTATGCATTTGCGTGGTATCAAGTCCACCCAGTGGTTGTTGCCATGCTGGCCTCAGTGATTCCTTACCCAGAAGCCAAAACAAACCTGGAAAAAGCCCTTTCCCCTCCTTTTTACTGAATGAAATCCTAGAATGCTGGGGTTGCCTAGCAATTGCCAATGAAAGCTTCTGCTTTTTAAAGCTACATGTGTTCCTTTTATCATGTGGGGGGGGGGGTTAGTCCCTTTTTTTAGGTTTCAGATTTTTCTTCAAACCTGGGGCATTTTTCAGATTTGTAGAAAGATCTGCCTTGTCCATTCACAGCTCTAGTCACCGGATTTAAGTATCCTCAGATTTGGCTGACTTTTCTATTAGAATGTACAAGTGGGACCTGCTAGAAACTTGCAGGTAGGGGATATTCCCCCACATTTACTTCCTTTCCCTCTCGCTCCTTCTCTGTCAATGTTTCCCTTCACTCTTTTTGCCGCCACCCCTTATCTATCAGTCTTCCCTCACTCCCCTCACTTCATCTCAGTCCCCCCTCTTTCTTCCCCAACCCCTTCTCTGGCAATCTTCACCCCCTTTTCTCCCCCCACCCATTGTATGTCAGTCTCCCCCCATTCTTGCCCCCAGACTGCAGACAATGCCCACCCCTGCAGACAATCCTTATCCCCTTATCAATATGTCTTATCTTTCTTTCCCCAGTCTTTCTCTCCCCCCTTAGACAATTCCCCCCTCTTCTTTCTCCTTGTCTTCCCCCTCCCTCAGACAGTCTCCCCCCTTCTTTCTTCCCACCTTGGCAGCCACATTGACTGCATCTGCAGCGGGGTCTCTGGGAGCAGGGGTCATTTCGTAGAAAAAGAGCTAGGGGAACTCATTAGCATAACTCATTAGCATATGCCACCCCCCCTGACATCAGGGGCCCGGCGGTGGACCTGCAAGGCCAGCGGGAGTGCGAAGAAGCCCCGCCAAGGCCCTCCCTGGCCCCAGGCAGGCAGGGGTGGGGAGAGGCAGGGAGGAAGCAACTTATCCTCCCTCTTCTCCTGCCTCCTCCTGGCTGAATGAGGGCCGGAAGCGGGGCGGCTGGAAGCAGGGGGCGGGGCTTCGTCATGTGCCTTGCCCCCTGCACCTCACCCGGGGGAACTCTGTTCCCTCGCGTTCCCCCCCGAAATGACCTCTGTCTGGGAGTCATGGTGGCTGCAGGGCCCCCAGGGGCCACTGTGCTGGCTGCAGGGGTCCCAGGGTCCACCATGCTGGTTGCAGGGCTCCTGGGAGCCACAGCAGCAATCTGGTTACTGTGAGATGCAGCAACTTGATCAGGTAAGTACTCTATGCATGAATGGATAACATTTTGATTGAGAGGATTTAAACCCCCTTCCCCCAATGTTTTTTAAGCTTTTAGATTTTTCTGCAACCCTGGGCAGTCCCTCAAATTTGGAGAGAACTCTCTTTGCTTTCAGTATGGGTCTGATCTGCAGATTTAGATATCCACAAATTGGCCCACACTTGAGAAATAGATATGTAGATGTAATTGTATTCAAAAGTTGTACCTTTCTGCCTTTAGTAGATGGAATAGTAAGCCTAAGCTGCTGAAAAGGCAAAAATAGGATGTATTGAAAAGTAGTCCAGTTAGGATGAAAAAGCACTGCATTCTTTAAGCAACTACATGGGTTCTTTGACTAAGAAGCTACAAATTTCTGGGTCTGACTTCATCAAATGCAACAAATGAAGTGAGCTCTGCTCTACAAAAGTTTATGCAACAAAACATTTTTTAATTCTTTTAAGATGCCACATGACTAAAAGGTGCTCCTCAGTTCCTTGTAATTCCTGCCGATTGAGTGCTGCTTCTTGGAAAGGTAAAATGTGTTGGATTGATCCTGATGTGGTACTGATGTTATATGTACTGAATAAGGATCTTGTGTAAGTTCGATGGAGACTTTTAGACATGTCAGATTTGAGTGTTCTTTTATGTACAGATATTTTGCATTTTCTGTTAAAAGAATTAAATAGGAATAATGACAGTCGTATGATGGTTTACATGGAGATCTTGAATTTAATATAGTTTAAAATTACTATTTTGAGATTTCTACCAGTATGAAAAACTTCACATCAAATGTTGTTGTACTTCTGCATGGAGAGATTGCAGGAACAGATTCTGTAGCCAACTCAGTTTCTTGCAGCTGGTACATAACTTGGCACAGATGGTTTTCCTGGTTTCCGTCTGCCATTTTTGGCACATAGATAATATTCTGCCACAGTAAATCACAGCCATCCTTAGCTGGTTTTCAGATGTCTCACATAGTCCATTCTCCCCCCCCCCCCCTTTAGGCTTATTTTGATTGGAGATAGTGCAGGAATTGGAGACTGCAGAGCATGGAATTTGCAGCTACTGCCTGCACATTCATTGCCCTGTGTGTCCTTTCATTCTCTTTGGTGAAGCAAAGTTTGTGGTTTAATGTTTCTGTTCAATATGTTCCATTTGTTTAATGTTGAAAAGACATATTAAATTATGGGAGAACCGTGAAATTTGGTATGCATATTCATGACATAATCTACCTTTCTAGTTCAAAAACTAGTGGAATCTAGCCACCATTTTTAATAATATGGCAGCAGGAAGCATATAAATTCAAAAAGATACATAGTAATTTCCATCTAGGTCATTCTGCTTCACTATTACAGGTAGAAGTGAGCTTCATTTGGTAGATGTTATATAACAGTAACAGAACTTTTTTTTAATTTTAATATCCTCTTTAAAAAGTCTTCAAGGAGGATTGGAGTGGCGCACATCTCACACCACAAGATGTCATAATAAAATATATGAATCATCAATAAAATAGAAACAGTAGATAAAAGAGTCAAACAGCAGATAAAACAATATAGCAGCAGGCAACTTGATACCCCCCCCCCCAAGTCAAAACAAAATAGCAAATAAGAGAGTTTTCCCATCAGGCATCAAAACATCATCAGATCAGGTAGAAGGAAATTGGTATGGAGAGGGCATTGCAGAGTCAAAACTTGGAGGTGCACAGAATGGAATGTCTGGTGTTGACTTTAGCTGGCAGTCCAATGCATATGGAAGTAGATGGTCAAATGCAGCAAACCATCCTAATATCATTCTTGCCAATTACAAATAATTACATGATTCTATGAATGGTAAATTATTATAACAGGAAAATACTAACTAGTGGAATTTGAGGATGACCTGGCTGTTAGATCTGCAGTAGCCAGTAAGCCTTTTGAGCAAGAATATTAGAAAATTAGAAAATTATTTGCAATTTTCTCTAGTTCTGAGTCTGCACATCTTTACAAATGACCTGTCCAGTACTCTTTTTGCAGGGTTCATAGTTCAGGGGTAGAGCACATTCTTTGCTTGTAGAAAGTCCTAGGTTCAGTTCCTCTAATCTCTAAGATAACAGACAGACAGCAGGTCCAGGAGAAACCTGTGTCTGAGACTCTGGAGAGACCTTGAGAGTTATAACAGACAGCTGTAGGCTAGATGGGACCAATTAACTGACTCCATGGAAGGCACTTTTATATGTTTCTTAGTAGTATTCTTGGCAGTACATACAATGTTATTTTATATGAAAATGAAATGCATAGCTGTGCTTCAATTTTTTTTTAAAAAAACACTCCAGTTACATTTATTGTTGCTTGTGGTAGAATTTGAGAACACAGCGGGTTTTGTACAGTCAGCATGATGAATTGTGGATTTCCAGGCAGTTCTGCTACCATGGATGAGCACAGTTGGTACCTCATGCCATGCTGATTGAGCTGTAAACCAACAACTGCACAGAAAACTTCCCCACTGCATAAGCCAGCCTTGTAAATAAATTGACAAAATGGCTACTGTTCAGAGGCCTTTATTATAGGTTTTATTAGCCCACAAAGAATTCATTGTCTTTGAGTTTACAAAAACGTCCCTCTCTGGAAGCCTGAAATGTTTCCCCCCCAACAAGTGGGTGAAAGAATGGCTTCTTCCAGTCCTAGCACATGGTGCTTTAAATGTAAATAGATGGTGAATAGTTCCTCAATGATAAAGGATCTGTACAGAAATAGATACTCCTGCATAGAATAGATCTGTACAGATACTCCTGACTTCTGTGTGCAAGTGTTTGAAAGATATTCAGTAAAATAATATAAAAGGTGCAACACACCAAGGAACTAGTGATTGGACTAAGCCTTCAGTTATGTATCTACAGTTGTAAAGCAAGCTTTTGATTTTGTGTGCACTGGGCCTAAGTTAAGTAGATTTTTCATCCCACTGCAGAGGTCATTGTGTGCATGGATGCAGATATGGAACTTTATGCTCATATTTAGTACAAGGGCAGGAGCCATTAAAATCAGTGGGATTGGGAATGGGGACCTGTGCTCTCAATTGAATTCAGATTGCTATACCTGAACACTGTTGAAAACCAGAAATATAAGACCATGTGCTTCTGGCTGTACACTGTGCTAATATTCTTCACAACCTTCATTCAGACATTCCCAGTGCAAACTACAGAGATACAGGAGTAGGACTCTCTTATAAGGTGTGTGGCACTCTCTTATAAAATCCATGAAAATTCAGTTTCTTACGAAATCAGTAGGCTGTAGTATCATGGAATTAGTAGAAATATCTGGACCCTGAATATGCACTTCAATAGGACACAATGCTTACTGTTAATTTCAAGGTGAACACTATAGCCCTGGTTTCTTCTTTGACTTGGAAATACAATCCAAATGAAAGCAGAACTTCCTTCATTGCCCCATTCCTTTACCCAACTGAAGTTATCTTGCTGTGGCTGTTGAGGGCAAATTAGTGATGATCACTGAGAGGTCTGTCAACCTGCTCCTCCCCCTTCCACTAATCCACTGCCATCTCCCATTTCCTCAGCACCTTGCTCATGCAAAAGAGGGCAAATCATTCCTCTGAGTGGGGGAAGGGGCTGTTTCAGGATGGGAGAATAGTTCAAAGGGAAGATCAGAGCTCCACCTCCCTCCATGCTGCAGTCCTGACCTGACTCAGGCCCCTGCAGATTGTTAACATGCCATTTACTCACAGCTGCTGTTAGAAAATGTAATTTATTATTTGGCTCTGAGACTTTACATTATTTTTATGTGATGTGCAAATGAGGACATGAACCTTCATATCTTTTGAGTGAGAGTGATATGTAAGAGCCTTAATTCTTTTCTCTTAAACCCTAACTTGGGTTGTTCTGCTGAGATGTGTCAGGAATGTTCAATGTTCATTAATGCAGTTTAACATAATAGAATGGTATCCTGCTCACAGCTTCATGTGGGTGAATATCAAAATGCTACTTGCTTTCAGAGATTTTTGCACTGAATCTTTCCAGCCTTTATTATCATCACTATTATTATTTTGTCATTTGTGGTTAACAGAGAAATTCACTCTGAGAATTTAATAGCACATTATGCCAAGTGTATTATTAATATTAAGCTTCTAATGGTGCTGTGGAAGTATGTTAGATATTTATTTCCTGGCTGGAAAAAGTTTTTAAAAGACTGTTTTTTGTTTTTTGTTTCTTTTGCTCTGGTTAGATTCTGTGGGGGTAAATTGGCTTTATTTAATTTTGTACATTTATATCCCACCGTTTGTCCCAGCAGAGGCTGTCAAGGCTATTACAATCAAATAATATAACAGCCTTAAAAATTGCATAATAAATCATTTGAATCTTCAATAAAAGCAGCACACATGAAATGAGCATAGGGAAATCATCTTTGCCACCCCATATTCCTTAAATCCTGGAAGCTCGAAGTTCTTTTTCCCCATAAGTCTTCTAAAAATTCTGGTAGGACAATTCCACCCAAATTTGCTTTGCTCCTTGGGACCACCAGTCTTTGCCTCTGTTGGAAACAAGATCTGGAGAAAATTTGAAGATCTGTAGCCATGAGAGGCTTCAACTATGAAGAAATGGTCCCTGAGATAAACGTCAGCCTTTGATATAGAGTGAGGAAACAATAAATTAACAATGCAAATAAACTAACGAAGCAAGAGAACATTTTCACATATGCTACTGCACCTGAGGAATGAATTTCTCCTTGAGGCTCTCCTAGCATCTACCCTAGTCTCTTTTAGCTAGTAGGCCAACAATGCTTCATTTTACCCAGGCTGTGAGTTAGGTGATTGACCTTTTCAAATAATTTTACAGTATGCTACTAGATTGAAAGTGGTTTCACTAGACTTGTTTTAAGCTACTAATGGTGCTATTCTAAGCAGGTCTGCTTACTGGGACTGGTGTGTATGCAAAGTGCTGTCAAGTAGGGGTGTGCATTCGGCAGAAGCCAAGCTGAATACATACCCAAATAAGGCCTTGTCGGCATTTTTCAGGCATATATTCAGGTGAATGTGATTCTCCAGTGTGCATTTGGCAGCCGAATTGAGAATCCTGAATATATTTGGGATTCCTGAATCCGTTAGGCTCCATTATATCCTATGGGGCCATTGGGTATATTCAGTGGCCGGGGAGGGGGTTTGAGATAGAGACACCAAATTTGCAGTGTAGCTGCTGAAGGCTCTCCCCAAAAGAACCCCCAAGTCTCAAAAAGATTGGATGGGGGTGTCCAAGTCTAGGGACACCCAAAAAGGGTGCCCCCATCCTCCATTGTTTCCAGTAGTTGGGAAAATAGCACAACAAGCCAATCAGGGAAGAGATTCTCCCAGAGAATCTCTGCAGTAGAAAGTGAAGTGTGGGGGGGTATTGTTTGCTAGGGCAGCAACAGAACCAGTGTAGTATACCCTGCAGAACCAGTGCCAGTATGGCACTGCCAAGAAACCAACAGGACTAAAGTCAAATGTAAGAATCTCTGAAGCACAAAATGAGGGGTGGCATTTCTGCAAGGACAGCAGAAATAGTACACTTTACTAGTGGCCAGCAGCAAAACCCAACCAGTACCAACGTACTAGTGCCCAGTTGCAGAACCCATCATATTAGTGCCCAGTAGCAACAACATGTATCATTGTGGCAAAGTCCAGCCCCACAGGTCTGATGTCAAGCCCAGCCACAGAATCACAGTATGAGGGAGGGAGTTGCAAGGCGAGCAGAAGCAGCACAACAGTGCCCATTAACACAACCCAGTGCCAATATAGCAGTGCCCAGAAAGAGCCAAAGAGGGTGCCCCCATCCCTTTGCATGGGTATCCTGCAGTGGGTGGATCCACCAGCTAAAAGTGTTACCCAGGGGGGTTCTCTTAGAGGTCAAATTACACAGCACCTCTGTCAGAGAGGGGGGACTAGGCCCTTCTCGAAGACCTAGCAGGATCATGCACTGTTAGGAACTGCCCACTCCCCCAGCCCACATGGAGGCTCATAGAAGAAAATTCACAGTTAAAGCACAGTTTATTAAGCAATAGAAAGACAGACAAAGTACTCTTCACAAGTCCCCTTCCACTTCCAAACGGCAAGAGAACAATGCAATAGACTCCCACACACAGAGAAAGAAGGTATAATTCACTGCATGCTTAAGATGCCCTGGGGTCTTGATAGCAGGCCAGCAAAGAGTCCTCAACCCAAAGGAAGGTTGATCCTTTTCTGCTGTGAAGACTTCCCTTTTATAGGGTGTTCAAACTAATGGGTCTGCCATGGCCGCAGTACGTTACCCTGGACATAGGTAACCATGTGCATAACTACTTGTTCTGCATGTTCTGTACACTGAATAATAGAATCACAGAATTGGAAGGGGCCATACAGACCATCTACTCCAACTCCCTGCTCAGTTTGGTATAGTGGTTAGGAGCATGGACTCTAATCTGGGAAAATTGAGTTTGATTCCCCACTCCTCCACATGCAGCTGCTGGTGTGACCTTCAGTCAGTCATAAGTTCTTTCAGAGCTGTTCTCTCAAGGGCAGTTCTTGAGAGAACTCTCTCAGCCCCACCTACCTCATGGGCAGTGTTCCCTCTAAGCTGAGTTAGTGTGAGCTAGCTCACAGTTTTTTAGCCTCCGGCTCACACATTTTTATCTTTGCTCAGGAAGGATGGCTCCAGAGCAAACTGATTGATACAGTAGCCAAATCACTTGCTCACAACTTTATATTTATTTATTTATCTATCAAATTTATACCCCGCCCTCCCCACAAAGCAGGCTCAGGGCGGCTTCCATACAAACATAAATACAACTTAAAATCATACAATTATTAAAAACGCAACAGATAAGAACATAAGAACATAAGAGACGCCAATGTTGGATCAGGCCAAAGGCCCATCCAGTCCAACACTCTGTGTCACACAGTGGCCAGAAATACCAATGCCATCAGGAGGTCCACCAGTGGGGCCAGGACATTAGAAGCCCTCCCACTGTTGACCCCCCCCCCAAGCACCAAGAAGACAGAGCATCACTTGCCCCAGAGCCCCTAGCTATACCTTGTGGCTAATAGCCACTGATGGACCTCTGCTCCATATGCTTATCTAATTCCCTTTTGAAGCCGTCCATGCTTGTAGCACCCACCACTTCCTGTGGCAGTGAATTCCATGTGTTAATCACTCTTTGGGTGAAGAAGTACTTCCTTTTATCCGTTCTAACCCGACCGCTCTGCAGTTTCATGGAGTGCCCACGAGTTCTTGTATTGTGAGAAAGGGAGAAAAGTACCTCTTTCTTTACCTGCTCTTTCCCATGCATAATCTTATAAACCTCGATCATGTCACCCCTCAGTCGTCTTTTCTCCAAGCTAAAGAGCCCTAAGCGCTTTAACCTTTCCTCATAGGGAAAGTGTTCCAACCCTTTTATCATTCGAGTTGCCCTTTTCTGCACTTTTTCCAAAGCTATAATATCCTTTTTAAGGTGTGGTGCCCAGAACTGCACACAGTATTCCAAATGAGGTCTCACCATTGATTTATATAGGGGCATTATTATATTGGCTGATCTGTTTTCAATACCCTTCCTAATAATCCCCAGCATAGCATTGGCCTTCTTTATTGCAGTCACACACTGTCTCGACATTTTCAGTGAGTTATCCACTACAACTCCAAGATCTCTCTCTTGCTCAGTCTCTGCCAGTTCAGACCCCATCAATGTGTATTTATATTTAGGATTTTTGGCTCCAATGTGCATCACCTTGCACTTGGCCACATTGAACCCCATTTGCCATGTTGACGCCCACTCGCCCATCCTTGACAGATCCCCTTGGAGTGCCTCACAATCCTCACTGGTTTTCACCACCTTGAACAACTTTGTATCATCCGCAAATTTAGCCACTTCACTGCTTACTCCCATCTCCAAATCATTAATGAACAAGTTAAAAAGCAGTGGACCAAGTACTGATCCCTGTGGTACCCCACTGCTTACCACCCTCCACTGAGAAAATTGCCCACCTACACTCACTCTCTGTTTTCTATGAACTAGCCAGTTTTTGATCCATAAAAGGACTTGTCCTTCTATCCCATGATTTTTGAGCTTACTTAGGAGCCTTTGATGAGGAACTTTATCAAAAGCTTTCTGGAAGTCAAGGTAAATAATATCTATTGGATCCCCCTTGTCCACATGTTTGTTCACCCCCTCAAAGAACACTAATAGGTTAGTGAGACAAGATCTTCCCTTACAGAACCCATGTTGAGTCTGCCTCAATAGGTTTTGTTCATCTATGTGCCTACTAATTCTTTCCTTAATAATGGTTTCCACCAATTTACCCGGTATCGACGTCAGACTGACTGGCCTGTAATTTCCCGGATCTCCTCTGGAACCCTTTTTAAAGATGGGAGTGACATTAGCTACCTTCCAATCCTCAGGAATGGAGGCAGATTTTAAGGAAAGATTACATATCTTTGTCAGGAGATCTACAAGTTCACATTTGAGTTCTTTCAGAACTCTCGGATGTATGCCATCTGGGCCTGGCGATTTTTCACCACACCTTAAATAAAACAGATACAAATATAAAGTGCTGGCGGCAGTTAAAATTAACTTAGATGGCACATTTTGAAGAAGGATTTGCTTCCAAGATGTTCTCAGATGTTCTTCTGCTCGTAATTTCTTGTGGCATCAGCTCGATGTTAAAACCACGGGCCAGGGCTCTACAGCAGTGGCTCTACAGCAGCGGCGACCCCTAATTAAATGCCTGGTGGAAGAGCTTCGCCTTGCAGGCCCTGCAGAACTGTGAAAGGTCCCAGTAGCTCACAAGGTAGAATTTTTAATGCCAGTAGCTCACAAAGTAGAATTTTTGCTCACAAGACTCCACAGCTGAGAGTGAACATTGCTCATGGGGTGTCTGCTATGGGGAGGAGAAGGAAAAGGGATTGTAAGCTGCTCTGAGACTTCTTTGGGTAGTGAAGGGTGCGGTATAAATTCAATCTCCTCCTCTTCCTCCTCCTCCTCCTTTGCAGGATCAGCCTAGAGCATCCAGGTTGCAGGTGTTTTGTCAGATAAAACAGACCAACCCCTTCTAGGGTCTTATCTGGACCTTGGTACTGTGTGTTCCCAAGGCCAGCCTCTGGAGGGTCTTCTTCTTCTGTAACAAACACTGACCTTCAAAGGTGATAAGCCAGTCTTCTGGCTATCTTTTGCTGACACAATACGGTACACTTCTTTCCGGAGAGACAGGCTCTCTCTTGTGCTTCTCAGAAAGGCAGAGAAGCCTGAATGATTCTAAGATGGCTGTTAGAAAATTGCTGAGAAACTGCAGGAAAATGGCTGAACACCGGGGTTTGGTTTCAGATCTGTCAATGGTATTGGGCAGCGCAGCACTGTGAGCTGGTGGTGGCACTGGCTGGCCTGACAAAAAACAATGCCAGCAAAGGGTTGTGTCTGCCATCAAGCCCAGGGGTGCAGCAGGTTATTTCAATGGCCCCACTGAGCCTATGTCAGCCAGGCAACTCACTGTTTGGCAGGCAGTGGAGAGGGAGGACCAATGGGAAGGATGCCAAGACAGTGGCATGACCCCACCCCACTGGGAGCCTTACAGAGCCTAGTTCTCTCATGAAGCTTTCAGAGGGTCAGCCCACCCGGAGCTCTTGACTTAAATGGAGGACTTGAGATACACTAAGGAAGATATACTTAAGTCCTCTCCAGAAGCTTAGGGAGAGAATGAAGGCAGGAGAAGGAGGGCTATGAGTAAGTCTCAACTCTCCTTCTCTCCAGATATTGAGGCAGCTGAAGGCCCATCAGTAAGGGACGCTGGAGTATGTTTATGCTCAGGAACCCGACTTCAGGTAGGCAGACCTTGACAACTGTAAGCTGCTTCAAGCAGTTTCTCTGAAGAGTCTGTATAGAAGTTTTCTAAAATAAACAAATTATTTCAGAAGTCAAATCTTAGGGGTTCTTTTTAAAAATTCGACTTGTGTAATTTTGTAATAGATTGTAATACATCATTCAAGGTGATAATCTAACAGGGCTGGGGAGGAGTAATTTTTTTCTTTTATTTGAATCAGTAATTTCTGTGCTGCTAATGAGTTGGATCCATTCTAAATTTCCCAATGGGAGAATGAAATTATCTTGTCCCCTCTCCCTGGCCCCAGCATCTCACTGATCTCCACAAAATGTTTTACCTGGGAGATAGGGGATCCTGAGGACTAACATGGGAAGGGGTCTGTTGCAGAAGGGGGGATTGGTAGAAATTGCCAGTGTAGTCTGGATCCAACCCCTTGTCTCTAATAAAATTAACAATTCCAATAGAGTCAATATTATGCTTTAAAACTATGTAAAATGCTATCCTGTTCTTTACCCGGGCCAAAACTCTGTTGAATTAAATGGTACCTACTTGTAAATAAACATGCATACAAATAGAGTACACGATGTCAACCCAGTTGGTTGTGTATGAAAATACATTTATGTATTATTGCTTATTTTAAATTTTATTTTTGCTTATTTTATTTAACTTGCTTATTTTTATTTTATGAGTACTTGAAAGAGTTGTGTATTATATTTATTGTGTATTGTACTTATTTCTACAAAAATATCCACTAGATGGCACCTTATATTCAGTAAAATGGGTATGCTTTCTCTGTTCTTATTACTCTCTTAACAAAGCAATGTTACGTAGTTGGGAAATCATGAGAGAGAATACTGTTTTTAAAATTCAGTATTGCACATTTTCCAGTGCTTCAGCAATCAATTTTCCAGCTCTGAATTTCCAGCATAATATGTGGTAGATTGATTTGCTAGCTCCTAAAAAAGAATTGTAGATATTTTACACACATACTGCCATTATTGTGCAGTCAAATAAAGATGAGTGGTAATCATTACAAATTACATTATGATGACATTCTTAATTGTGCTGTACATGGATGACTTGACATTTGCATCAATAATGTGCACTGATTGGTGGTCATAGGTGTCTCTTTCAGCCTTACTGCCCTGCCCTTCCCCATTTGCAATAATCTCCAATCTTATAGCAATATAATGCAGTCCTGCTTTGTGATGGCTTTATTATGCAAAATCACTGTTATGTTCCCCCACCCCCGGTTCTTCATTTAAGAAACAGAGCAGATAATGGACAGCAAGTAAACTACCCCATGACTGGATAACCTCATTACATGCCTCCTATTCTGCTCCTATTTTCTTTCTCACAGACAGACATACCCCTGATGCCTGCTTGTCTAATTCTGCCTATTCCAAAATCACATTTATGTTTCTGATCTACTTCCTTTGCTGCCTGCCCTTTACAAACCTATTAATTTCTATCAATATTGTCTTGGAGACATGGACTTTTATGAGCTATGTACTGATCAGAGTTGTTCTAGTACATGTTCGACATGGGCGTCAGAAGTCTTCACAGGAATTCAGGCCTGTGGTCACACCAGAGAACAGTTGTTACACCTAGAACTGTTCTTTGTAATGACATGTTCAGGAATAAACAGTGTGTTCTTTTTTTACAAGCCCTGACCTGGAAGCCAAGCAGGGCCAGCCCTGGATAGTATTTGGATAGGAGACCACTAAGGAATGCCAGGGGGCTGACGCAGGGGCAGGCAGTGGCAAACCACCTCTGATTGCGTCTTGCCTTGAAAACCCTACAGGTTCACCATAAATCAGCTGTAACTTGATGGCACTTTCCACCACTACTTTTTTCACAAGCCTTAAGTAGTATGTTCTTCCAGTTACTCTTTCCAGCCAATTAGGCTGTATTCAGAATTTTGCCTAACTGTTGTGCCTGAGGAAAAATTATACACAAATGAGGTTTGTTGCCAGGTTGACACATGCATCTTGCTGTTTCATGCACAGAGAATGACTCTAACTCCAGTTATCGGTGACACATGAATGGAGGCGTGCAGGTTAACCAGAGTGAGTTTTCCCACAAACACAGTAATTGGGATTGTGAAACCAGGGTTTTATAATTTTGGTTAGTAGTGGTAAAACTAACATCCCATTAACCTTCATGGGTTAATGGTGTTTGATTTTAACTGTGGTATTGCATATGACAAAGCAGAGAGGAGGAGATGAGCTTCGCAGCAACCCAAATTAATGTACATTTTTACTTATCAGCTTTAAACAGGATGTCTGACTGCAGCCTTAGCCTTGCCATTCCTAAAGAAAAACATGCTAGCATCGTGGTTCAGTACTCTCAAAGGTAAAGCATATAAACAGGTTGCTTACCTGTAACTGATGATCTTCGAGTGGTCATCTGTGCATCACACCTCTGGGTTATAGTGTGCCTGCACTGACCCCGATCGGTATTTTGGAAAGCAGAAGGGATTTTTCGTGCCCGCTCCCCAGTCACGTGCCGGGCTCCACTGTGCATGACTAGGGGGAGGGCACGAGGATCCCGCCAGTTCCTTCTGACTGCTGCCCTCAGTCTCCAAAGAAAGGAAAGGACTGAAAGCAGAGGGGAAGGAGGACAGGTGGTGTGAATGCACAGATGACCACTCGAAGATCATCAGTAACAGGTAAGCAACCTGTTTATCTTCTTCATGGTCTCTGTGCATCACACCTCTGGGAGACTAACAAGCAGTACACGCCTACCTGGAGGAGGGAGCCGAGGCCCTAATTCTGCACCACCTGCAACCAGGGTTCCCGCTAAGCTGAGTTAGTGTGAGCTAGCTCACTGTTTTTTAGCCTCTGGCTCACATTTTTGCCTTCGCTCAAAAAGGATGGCTCCAGAGCAAACTAATGTATGCAGCAGCCAAATCGCTCGCTCACAACTTTCATGCCGGTAGCTCACAAAGTAGAATGTTTGCTCACAAGACTCCACAGCTTAGAGGGAACATTTCCTGCAACACTGCCCGACCTACTGCTGAAAGCTGGTGAATGCGCACATCAAGGGCGTAGCGCTTCACAAACCTGTGAGGAGTGGCCCAGGTCGCTGTATTGCAGATATCTTCTAGCGACGCACCTCACAGGAAGGCTGTGGATGCGGCCACTGCCCGGGTGGAATGTGCTCTTAGCAACCCCAGAAGTTACTTCTTTGCTAACGTGTAGCACAGTTTAATAATCGCCACAATCCATTTGGATAGGCGTTGGGACGACAGCATCTTCCTTTGGGAGGGTAAAGCATAAGAGACAAACAAGGCCGGTGACTTTCTAAAGGGCCTTGTTCGACTCAGGTAAAAGAGTAGCGCTCTTTTGACATCCAGCGAGTGAAGCTGATGTTCTTCCTCATTCGACGGGGACAGGAAGGACGCTGGGAGGACAATGTCCGCTTTTAAGTGAAACTCAGAAACAACTTTTGGTAAGAAAGAAACATCTGGAGCACACGTGACCCCATTATGATGGAAACTCAAATATGGGGGGTCACAATGGAGCACTGACAGTTTGCTCATCCTCCTGGCGGAGGTGACTACAATTAAAAAGGCTGTCTTCCACGATTGGAGCTCCAAGTTACAAGTAGCCATCGGCTTGAAAGGCTTGTCTGCAAGTCTTGTAAGCACCATGGGCAGGTCCCATGCCGGTGTAGAGCCATGCGACGGAGGGGAAAGGTGGGTCAGGCCCCTAAGAAACATTTTGGCCTACGGGTGGGAAAAAACAAAGTAACCATTAATTAGTGGGTGATTGGCCGAAATTGCAGCCAAATAGACCTTCAACGAAGTACAAGGCCCAAGTCCAAAAGGGACAATAGAAAGCCAAAAATTGCCATCAGATCGGATGGGGGGGTGGCAATCCCAACGACGTAAGGTGGGACAAGAATTTTCTTTCAACAGTTCAGTATGACATGGTCTATCCTGTCTTTGAACTTCAGAAGAGGATCCTCCAAGCCGTGAGCTTGAGAAGCTGCATGTTGTGATGCAGAATCTGCCCCTTCCCCACAAGGAAGAGATCCACGACTGGAGGAAAATGTATGAAGGAGCCCTTGGAGAGATGGAGCAGAATTGGAAACCAATGTTGCCAGGGCCACCATGGAGTCACTAAGAGGCAACGAGGTTTCTCCTGCATTATTTTGACTAATACTCTGGAGATTAGTGAAATCGGAGGGAAGAGGAACAAGTACATGCGTGACCACAGGACAAGGAGATTGTTGCCTAGAGACGGGATTGATCCCCGCTCTTGAACAGAACAGACGACATTTCCTGTTGTGGTGTGTAGCAAACGCGTCCATCTCCGGATGGCCCCATAGGTGAAAAATCAACTGGAGGTATTGCCAGTTGATCTCCCATTCGTGCTCCGATGCACCGCCCCTGCTCAGGAAGTCTGCTTGGACGTTCAGAGTCCCTGGGAGATGGGTGGCTTTCAGTGACGTGCCCCACGACAAGACAATCTTCCCATATTTCCAGGGCTAGACGACATAGTCCCCTGGATACTGTGCCTCCCTGTTTGTTGATATAGCAGAGGGTCGTGGTGTTGTCCGTGAGGACAGTGACTACCTGCCGAGCCACAAGGTGTCGAAAGGACATGAGTGCATACTGCACTGCCAACAGCTCTAGGAAATCGATGTGGTGGTGGGCTACTTGGGATTCCTAACGAGCCCCGACACAAAGTCCTTTGAGATGTGCGCCCCATCCCCAAAGGGACGCCTCTGTGGTTAATGTGAGCGTAGTCTTGGGTGGGTGGAACGGAGCTCCTGCTAGGAGATTTGCAGGGTCCATCCACCAGAATAGGGAGTACAGAACAGGCTGTGGGGTGACTAGACAGAGGGATTGGGGATGACGCTGTGGGCGGAACCTCCTGACAAACCACAGCTGCAATAGTCGCATGCGTCGTCTGGCACAGGCAATGACATTGGTGGTAGCCGCCATCAAGCCCAGCAGCCACTGGACTTGCTTTACAGTGGCCGTTCCTGCATAGCATAAGCGATTCACTAGATCGACAGTGTCTTCCGCTCTCTGCGAGGGAGGAAGGCTTTGCATACGACAGAGTCCAGAATAGCTCCTATAAACTGCACTCTTGTGGCAGGGAGGAGTATAGACTTTTGTAAGTTCACCTTGAGTCCCAAGGATTTTAGGACAGTCAAGGTTAGTTCGACATGGATGAGCAGGGATGCTTCTGAGTCTGCTACTAGTAGTCAGTTGTCTATGTAGGGAACAACTCGTTCAAACGAAAACAGTCCAAACGGGAGGGCTTTGTATTGGAAATGTCTGTTGTCTACCGCAAAACAGAGAAAGATGCGGTGGGTAGGATGAATGGAGACGTGAAAGTAAGTGTCTTTGAGGTACAAAGACACCATCCATGTCCTTGGGCTTAGGAGTGGAAGGATGGTCTGTACTGTTGTCATCCGAAATTTTCTTAGAGGATGAGGCAGTTTAGGTTCCTGAGGTCCATGATGGGACAGAGGTCTCTGTCCTTTTTCGGTACCATGAAGTAACAAGAGTAGAAGCCTGTGTGATGTTGGGCTAATGACACTGGCTCTATAGCATCTTTTTGGAGAAGGGATTGAACCTCCTCTAAAAGGACAACAGAAGGAGGTGTGACGACGATGTGAGCAGTTGTAGCGGAATGGAGTTAAGAACATAAGAGACGCCAATGTTGGATCAAGCCAAAGGCCCATCCAGTCCAACACTCTGTATCACACAGTGGCCCGAAATACCAGTGCCATCAGGAGGTCCACCAGTGGGGCCAGGACATTAGAAGCCCTGCCACTGTTGAACCCCCCCAAGCACCAAGAAGACAGAGCATCACTTGCCCCAGAGCCCCTATTTATACCTTGTGGCTAATAGCCACTGATGGACCTCTGCTCCAAATACAAGAGTCAAAGACTCTGTTTAGGAGTCTTGGGAGCTTTAAATCTAGATAGGGAGGCAGACAAGAACTTAGGCTTTCCGATATAAGGGCGAGATGAACTGCTTAATGATCTTTGCCAGTGAGACTCAGAAAGTGATTTTGACGAGGGTCTACAGGAGCACTGTTTGGTCCAAAGTTTGCCTTTTCTAGGTTTGGTGGTAGGTGAGACACCCAGACTACGGGATGTCTTGATGCTCTTGTCCAGCTCTTGAAGCACAGTGTCTGTGGCGGAGCTGAAGAGGCCGTCACCTTCAAAGGTAAGATCTTCAACAATGGTTTTTGGTATCTGGCTATAAGGCCAACAAGTGTAGCCATACATGCCAATGTAAAGCGACTGACGACGTGAGGGTCTTAGCTGCGGAGTCCAGCAAATGTTTGGAGACATTAAGTTGGTGCTTAGCTAAAAGCATACCTTCCTTCTGGATCTGTTTAGCCTGATGACTGCTGTTATTCGGGAGAGTAGAGAGAAGTTCTGACATTTGTTCCCATAGGGCAAACTGATAGCGCCCCATGCAGGCAGCATAATTAGCAGCCTTAATCCCCATAGCTCCTGTGGTGTAAAACTTTCTTCTGAAAGCATCCAGCTTCCTTCCTTCTCTGTCTGAAGGGGTAGGGTGGCTGCTCTAGCCTTTAGCAGAAGAGGTCACGACTAACAAATTCAGCTTCGGATGGGTGAAGAGGAATTCAGCTCCTGACTCCTGGATCTTGTACATGTGATCCAGTCTTTTATTGCAAACCAGGACGGAAGAAGGATGAGACCAGGGATCCTTGGCTGTTTTTAGGAGGACCAAGGTCATGGGGAGGGCGACCGATGCTGAGGTGTCCATCTGGACGATGTTGGAGTCCGTGACAGTCGGTGGCGGCTGGGTGGTGGACAAAGCCAATTTATCAGCCATATGTTTGACAAAGTCCCCGTAAGATTTGACATCCTCTGATGGGGAAATGGGTAGATCGTCCACGACCTGTTGCGGTGGGGACGGTTGCAATGGTGGGTGTGGACTCTCCTCGCCTGATTGGGAATCG
>NW_015174849.1:1178416-1224430 GCF_001447785.1 Gekko japonicus
GGATCAGCATTGAAGGCAGTAGCTCCGCCGGTTCCTGGAATTGTTTCGGTGCCGACGACTGGAGGCTGGAACCTTTAGCGCTCGGTCATGATTGCAGTGGTTTAACGGATTTCCATGCCAAGGAAGGGTCTCGATCCCGGGAAATCCGTGAGGATGAGGATTGGCAATCCCACTCGACAGGGGGGCATGGGGGAAGCCATGGCATCGATCTCGGGAAGGGATAAGCCCCATACAAATAATGCCATTGGCACTGATCCCATGATGGGGGCTGGAGCAACATCAGAAATCCATGTCGATCGTAGGGCCCGCAGAGTGGTGAGGGGACGACAGGATAGGTCCCTCGTTCCTCAATACCGGGAGATTGTGGTATCTGAGTCAAATCCAGCTCCTGATCGGAGTCGATGGATTGGTTGGGGTGAAACAAAGCTGACCAAAGTGCACCTTGTGATTGCCCTTGACTCAATGAGGCATGTGAAGCGGCTCTAGACTGAGTGGCGGTCTCAGTTCGGTGAGGACTCGATGCTTTATCTAGAGAGCCTTTCTTGTGTTTCTTATGCTTGCTGAGTTTAATGTCCTTGCCCTCCTTCCGGATCTTGGAAGGGTTATGGGCTTCGGACTGTTGCGCCTGAATTGGGCACCGATTTTTCGGCGTCAATCGAGGCCGATGTCAAAGACAGAGTGGCCGCCGATTCCAATGCAGGCGTTGATATCGAAACATGCCCGGACATGTCTTGTGACGAAGATGCCACCGGAGACAGCGCTGCTTCCATTAGCGCCACACGGAGTCTCGCTGCCCGATTCTTCCTGGTATGTTTGGAGAACGTGGAACAGTGGGAGCAAGGGTCAACATGGTGCAATTCCCCGAGGCACAGGAGACAAAGAGAGTGTCCGTCAGAGGGGGCAATTTTTCTTCCACAAGTCCAGCACTATTTAAAGAAACCCCACCTCACGGCTATAGGCCAGAGGGAGGGAGAGTGTCTCTGCAGAGGCGGAGATAGTCCAAACTGAAAAACTAACTAAATAACTTTCCTAAACTAACTAATTGAGGTAAGAAGAGAAAGAAGGCCTAAAGCCAACAAACTTTACCGACTAAGGCGTAGAGGTCCTACCAGTGCGGCGGTCAGAAGAGAACTGGCGGGATCCTCATGCCCTCCCCCTAGTCATGTGCAGTGGAGCCTGGCACGTAACTGGGGAGCGGGTGCGAAAAATCCCTTTTGCTTTCCAAAATACCGATTGGGGTTGGCGCAGGTGCACTATAACCCAGAGATGTGATGCACAGAGACCACAAAGAAGATCCTTTTAAACAACCAACCATTCTATATCTTTGAACAAAAGGATACAATATACTGAATTCAAAAGCTCATTAGAAATAACTTGCACTGGATTCCATTTAGGTAGAAGAGGAAAACTTGTTACAAAGTTCGTTTCGGTCTGTATTTTATTTCATGTCTGCCTTGGCTTTTGTGGTCCCTGTCTCCATCATCTGGCTGTCTGCAGAAATGAGCATCAATCTGCTTGGTTTTTTGGCAAGGAATGACTGCCACAACTATTCCTTGGGAAATCTAAAATAGTTTCAGGAAAATACTTAACTTCAATTTCAAGAAGACTGAAAGGGGAATGAGAGTGTTAATTTCCAAGCTATTAATTAATTTCTTTGCCTGCTCCTGGATCAAAACAGTTTTTGAAGTTTCCTGAAGCACGCCTAAACCCTGGGACTATTCAGGTCACTTGCTGAGATACAGATGCTTTAGGAAAGACCTGTTTCAGTAACTAACAAATCTACTGCTGACTTCTGACCATTTGTCAGTATGAAGTTAGGAACACTCTGCTTTATACATAGGAACCAGTAAAGGGGGGGGGGGAGTACTAAACTTTTTTTAAAAAAAACCTATTATTGAATATCAAGGAAGACTTATTGCTCAGCTGTTAGTTATTTGCAGTGACACAATTTCTCATAAATCCCTGCTAGCAAACCACATTCCATTTACTCACAGCATGTTCCCCATTAGACCACTAATTCTGTGAAAGTTACAAATGATCATTACTAGTTCTCTGCTGTGAAAAAGTACAGAATTGATTCACTGTCTGGCCAGTAATTAGGAGCAAGTAAATGAGAATTTTTTATTACTTAGGGTAAAATTACATATACCCAGTTATTGAGAAGTTAAGAAGCCAATTAAATGTTTTAGCTATGTTTCTTTTCACCAGTCCAAATGCAGGTGGGTGGGGGGAGAATCTAACATCACCTTTTTAATTGCATAAAAGTTACAGGTCTTAGGTCTTTGCATTTTATCAGTGTCATATTATTCCCCATTGTCCGTATTCACTTCCAAAACAAAACTCAAATAAGTGTACCTGCATTCATTCACATTCATCTCATTATCCTTGACCCATCCCTCTCTTTGGTGTCAAATTCTCCCACTATATACATTTTGAAAATGTAAGCTACTTCTGCCAGGGTTAGGAATAGTATGGTTGCATTTCTGTAAGCTATATAGTTCTGCTGTAGTTTGTGCTGTCCCTCTGTAAATGGTTATGCAGGCCCATCCTCTGGCAAAAGTGGTTATGTGGTAAATATTTTTAGGGGTAGAGTCCACAGCCTAATGTAGTCAGTGGAACAATATCCATTTATTTTTATGGACCCAGATTGCATATATATGAGCAATGAAATGCTCGAACTCATATTTTATTTAGAACGTTCATTGCAGTAATTTCTCTGTGTGATCTGGATATATAAAAAAACCCCAGCATCCTGGGACTGACTAACTCTTTCCACACTTTCAGTGAATCTGGAATATCTGTCCTGACAAGAATACTCTGGTGGTATTTCATTTGTTAACATATCTGTTCATTTCTACTGATATCAGACAATGTAACAAGTGCATGAAACAGCAGAAAATGAATATGACAACTTGAATTATACAGTTACAACATATAAGTAATGGAACAGGCTTGAAAATTCAATGAATAGCATACAGGTTATTTTCAAGAATGTTATCCATATTGTTTGTTTGGCGGAACAATTTATCTTTACAACTTATACATATTGTTTGCTATGTACACCCTTGACAGCTCCTTGATCTTTAATAAGATTCAAGAGGAGAATATGTGGTTTCTAATTTCCTCTCACTGAACATATCAAAATGGCTTATGTATCTGATTGATCAAGTCTTTTCAAACGGCATAGTTTGGTGCAAGTACAAGAATTCAGCTAAGAATATAGGAATGGATTGTACCATTAAATCAATTTTTTTACTAGAATTTAAATTTTCTGTTTCACAGGTATGACATTCATTATTAATTTTTTAGTGTATATGAAAAGTTCTTATATCCTTGTGAAAATCTTCAGTTAATGTGCTTTACTATATACTTCTGTGCATAGAGCAGCATGATCCTGTCACCTCATATTATAAAAAGAGCTCAGAGTATGTGTAATGAAAGCCTCCCTCAGCTCTACAAGAAGGATCCTCTTCTTCAGAAGTTTAAGGCTGTAATCCTAAGAATGCTTTCCTTGAATAAAATGGGACTGACTGCTGAGTAGATTTCCATAGTGCATCCTTGGGTTCCTATCCAGTACTAAGATTAATAAACATAACAGCAATATAAAATAAATATGAAGATAATCATAATTCTTATATTATGATTTGCAGTAATAAAAGTATTTCCTATGTAATTCTCAAAACAATCCCATAAAGAGCCAGATGGGGGCTGAGACCAGAAGACAGTGGATCTCTTGTAGTACCTATCTATACCAGCTCTCAGTATAGTATAACATCTTATTTTTATTGATAATATTTATATTCTCCGGTGGTCCAGGAGTGGGGCAGTCCTTCAGACTCCTTACTCCTGGGAATAGCTCCTCCTCTTCAAAGGCAGGGCTGGCAGTCTCTGTAGTCACAGAGGGGGTGGGGCTTCTCCCCTGGAACCCAATTTTCTCTGGCCCTGCCTTCCGAGCAGGACGTGCAGGCTGTGCTCTAGAAAGAACACATTAGTCACACGACGAAGAAGAAGGAGAGAGATAGGAGCAGGTAGCGTATAGCTTACTCTGTCCTCAAACCCCCTCCCCCCTTTTTTTGTCTTGCCAGCCATGGGAGAAGAGCAGCTCTATTTGGTGACAGACCTGGGAGAACCCCAGGGAACAGCAGCACCAACAGGATTTCTGCTTACGTCACAGTCCAGAAAGGGGGGACTGGTCGATGGGTCTCTGCTCCCTACCCATAGGGAGCTCAGGAGAAAGCGGCAAAGTGCCTAACATTGGCGAGGCTGCCGCGGTGGAGCATGGAACACTCGTCAGCTGTTTACAATTGGCTCCTTGTTCCCACAGGACAGTGTGGGAGGCCAATTCTGAGTCCTGGCTATTGTTGGGGTGGTAAACAGGGAAGGGACCAGGAGGGCTCTTTCTAAAGGCCGATCCCCCCCCCACCTTCCCATGACTGGCTTGGGGGAAGAGGAAAGGACCGCGGTGGCCGGGAATGGAGTAGCCGGTGGGAACACAATGGCAGAAGGCTCCTTTATGCATGCCAAAACTTTAACCTCCCACCTCCCTAAGGCCAGCTTGCTCTCATCAGTTCTTGGTAGCTAGACAGAGCCAGTCCTGAGGGGGAACCTGGATTTTTATTTATTAATTTATTTGTCTCATATATACCCCACCCTCCCCTCAAAGCAGGCTCAGAGCGCCATCCACTCAAGCATAAATACAATTAAAACATAGAATCATATAAAAACACAACAGTTAAAAAAACAGATACAAATTCACAAACTGCTGGCAGCAATTAATTAATTATCCAAGATGGCTCACTTTTAGAATAGATTTCAATTTCCCAGATGTTGTTCTGCTCATGATTTCCTGCAGCACCATCTCGATGTCAAGACCAAGGGCCAGGGCTCTATAGCAGCAGCGGCTCCCTAATTAAACACCTGGTGGGAAACCACCAAAGAGTTCTAAGGGGGAAAGGCAAAGACAGACAAAGAACCCAAGGGCTGCATACCTGGTGAAGGGAATAATGGGGGGGAAGTGACCATTTTGGGGGAAACAGTTGTTACTTTCACTTTCAGGGAGAGTATACAATGGCTGCCAAACAAGGAACATCCATTTGTCAAGAAATGGAAACTGAAACTTGTACCTTTGATCTGGCTGAGTCTCCTAAATCTCCTTCCACTCAAGCACTGGAACACCTCCCTGGGGAAGAATTACAAGCCAACTTCCTTTCTTGGTTAAAACTGGAAATGAGGAAAGAATGTAAAGCCCTGTTACAGGAGTCTTAAAGCCTCGCCCATACTCTCCAACACCATAAGAGGACCAATTATAGTGAGTGGGAATCTGAGTTTCCAGCTAAGAAAAGAAAAAAGAATGCAGAATCCCAGAGGGAACATAGCCCATTGCTAAATGACCAAGACTTGGATTCAGCATCCAAAGCCTCTGATTCACCCAACAAAGAGGGCCAATTGTCAGAGGAGGAGGTGGCTCCTGTTTCCCAGTCTAGACTTTTCCCCCAGGAACTCTACAATAGACTACTCCCAAAAGTCATTAAGACATTGGAACTAGCTTACACCCCAAAAGAAAAGGAGGAAGAGGACGCAGGTTTCCCTGTAGGATCAGACAAAACCATGGCCAAATCCATCACCAAAACAACGGGGGTAGAGATGTAAAATTTCCGGAAATTTTGAAGCTCGGAAAAAACCTTGGTTTTTCCCCCAGTTTTTTCCAGAAAAAAATCAAAATTTTCGGAAAAATTGAAAAAAATGCTACATTAGCATTTCTTTTGTCTTTTCTAGATTGAAAGTCATTCTGTTACTTTAGGAACATAAAATATGACTATGGACATTTTTACTTGGCATGAAATTATCACAACTATAGTGTATCCAAACAATTATTACAAACAGAATACCCATCCACATACAAAAACAAAACTGAAACCTTTTTATTTTCTTCTGACAATAGCACCTCCTAAAGGAAGAAATGCATCTTGTTCTTGCATTGGAGAGTTCAGTTTGTAACCTAGGACTTGCTTGTCCGTGTGTGTGTGTGTGTGTGTGTGTGTGTATATATATATATACAGGGGTCATTTCATAGAAAAAGAGGTGCAGGAGCTCATTAGCATAACTTATTAGCATAACTCATTTGCATATACCACACCCCCTGACATCACCGGGAGTGTGTCAGAAGGCAACACCCACCGCTCAGGCTCCACTGGACTGTTTTGGATTGCTAGCTATTGGGGGAGGGGGACGCGCAGATCTGCCCTCACAGAGGAGGGAGAGCTTGTACCTAAAGGCGGGGGGGGCTCTGCAACTTACCTGGCTGCTTCTTGCTCCTTGTGGCCTGACTGAGGGCTGCTGGGAGCAGGGGGCGGGGCTTGTTGCATGTGCCCGTCCCCTGGGCTCCTTACTGCTGGAGCTCCGCTCTTGTGCGCTCCCGCAGGAAATGACCCCTGTGTATATGTGTAACACACACACACACACACACACATACACATATGTGTGTGTGTGTGTGTGTGTGTGTGTGTATGAGATTTGGAAAATATTTGAACACCTTGTCTTAAAATATTTTATTCATCATGTTAAAATAAAACGTTCCATAATCAATTTTTTTTCTTTTCCTTTCTTTTTTCAATTGTTCCAATTTTTCAGAAAAAAACAAAAAAGCTTCAGGGGGGGGGGGAAGGGAAAAAAACCGTTCCCCCCCCCCCAGAATTTTTCCAGTTTTTTTCCAGACCTTCACATCTCTAAACTGGGGTACCACTGCCAGCAGCCTTCTATAATATCATGAAGGCAGAGTGGGAACATCCAGCTAAGCCTAAGGCCACTCATGTTTGGGAAATTCTATTCCAGAAGCTTCAAAAAAAGCTGAAACTGCCTGTAGTGGATGACCCAATCAACAGCCTGGTATCCACTTCAGTCCTACCTATGGGGGCAGATGGTCTCCCAAGGGAGAACTGTGACAAGCATATAGAGCAGGCTCTGAGGAGAGATTTTGAAGCATCGGCTAATGCCCTACAAGCTTCAATTACAGATTCCTTATTTGCCAGAGCAGCCTACATGTGGTCATCTGATCTGGTGACGGCAGATAGCAGCATCCCAAAAGAGCTAAAGGATGAGCTAAAGATGATTGCTCTCGCCACGGCCTTCTCTGCGGGTGTCACACTTGATGCAGTGCAACAATCGGATAGAAGCATGGCTTGCAGTGTCACAGTGAGATGCAACTCATGGCTGAGAAGCTGGGATGTGGATCCTTCAGCATGTGCAAAAGTGGCCACAGTTCCATTCAAAGGCACCAACCTGTTTGGGGAAGGTTTGGAAAGGTACTTTATTGAAGATAAGGATAAGAAAAAGGGTTTTTCCCTCAAAGGAGAGAGAAGGGAAGACAAGAAGATATCTTCAGTCCTTTCGGGATGCTAGAAGGGAGACAAAAACCAGTAGCAGCAGCAGTTGCAGAGGAAAGTGGCAACCCAAGTCCAAAGATGGCAGATCATCCTCCTTCCCCTTGAAGCAATCCCACAATGGCAAGAACACAAAGAAGGGAACGCAGGCATGACTATGCCGGAAAGAGGACACAGACAGGTGTTGGGGGCCACCTTCAGGGGTTTGCACGAGTTTGGCAGAGGACAGTCATGGACAGATGGGTTTTGGACACTGTCACAAGAGGATATTCCCTAGAATTCTGGTCCCTACCTTCAAACCATTTTCTGGAATTAACGAAGAACAAATCCAGAGTGAAACAGAAGCAACTAGAAGGGCCACTGCCCATCTGATCGATATAGGAGCAATAGAACCAGTCGCATCCCTGGAGAGATCTCAAGGGATCTACTCAGTCTTCTTCACTGTACCAAAGAAGAATGGGGATGTAAGAGCAATTTTAGACCTCAAATGGCTAAACAAATTAGTAGTTACCAAAAAGTTCAAAATGGAAATGGTGAAATCCATTCTGGCCTCTATTCAAAAGGAGGACTTCATAGCTTCCATAGACATGTCGGAAGCCTACCTACATATACCAATTTGGGAAACTCATCGCAGGTTTCTCCGCTTCACCTACAACAGAAACCACTACCAATATTGGACACTCCCGTTTGGACTGAAGTCCTCACTGAGGGTTTTCATCAAGGTCTTAGTGACCCTGATTGCTTACCTAAGAGAGAGCCAGTTTGGTGTAGAGCCAAGGAGAGAGCCAGTTTGGTGTACTGGTTAAGTGTGCGGATTCCCCACTCCTCCACTTGCACCTGCTGATGTGACCTTGGGTCAGTCACAAGCTCTGGCACAGCTGTCCTTGAAAAAGAGCAGTTTGTGTCAGAGTTCTCTCAGCCCCACCCACCTCACAGGGTGTCTGTTGTGGGGAGGGGAAGGGAAAGGAGTTTGTAAGCCACTCTGAGACTCCAAGTGAAGGGCGGGGTATAAATCCAATATCTTCTTCTTCTTCTAAGAAACAAGGGCGTATCTCGATACCCCTTTCTACATGACATTTTAATCAAGGCCAAATCATACGATTTGACGGTGCAGACACTGGAGACCACAACGCAGGTACTCAGGGAGCACGAGTTCATGATCAATGTGGAAAAGAATTTGTTAATCCCTACTCAATCACTGCTTCATGTGGGAGTGTGGATCGATACAGTGAGGGACAGAGAAGCTAATTCTGACACAAGAAATCATGCTCTCACAAAGAGCTGAAGTCATGACTTTAGCACAACTCTTAGGAATGCAAGTGTCATGTCAGGAGGTGTTACATTGGGCCAGATTCCACACATGCCCTCTACAACGCTTTCTCCTCCCGTTTCAGGATGTGATTACTCAGAAGAGGAGCAAACAGGTGGTCCTTCCACAGTTAGGAAACAACAATTAGCTTGGTGGCTGGCGCCACACCACTTCTCAGAGGGTATGCCACTCAGAGAACTGGTTCAAGTGGCGATCACAACGGACGCAAGTCTGTTTGGCTGGGGAGCGTACATGGAGGGGAAAATGGCACAAGACACTTAGAACCCATCCAACAGCATGAATCTGCTAGAGCTAAGAGCGACCAGAATGGCTCTAGAGAAGTTCCAAGGAGAGATAGCAGGCCGTCACATATTAGTCCGAACAGACAATATGACAGCAAAGGCCTATGTCAACAGGCAAAGGGGGACCCGATTCAAACGGCTACACGAGGAAGCAAGTTGAATGATGGGATGGGCAGAGAGGAACATACTGTCCATAAAAGCAATACATGTGGCGGGTCGGGAGAACACAGTGGCAGACTGGCTGAGCCATCAGTGGATCAATCTGTCAAGAGTGGATGCTCAACAGGACAGTGTTTGCTAGACTCTGTCACAGATTTGGGATGCCAGAAGTGGACCTTTTCTCTACAAAATTCGTCAAACAACAAACTTTGTCTCAAGATTAGAGAATCCCATGGTGATGGGCACAGATGCACTACCTCTAGAGTGGCCAAAGGCACTACTGTATGCCTTTCCGCCAATTCAAGTCATTCAGAAGCTGGTCCAAAGAGTGATAGATCAACATGCAGAAATCATTCTAGTGGCCCCGTATTGGCCTCAACGGGCCTGGTTTCAGGATTTGTTACAACTGTCAGTGGGGGAACCATGGCATCTTCCTTCAATGGAGGATCTTCTGACACAGGGATGAATGTGAGCAAGCTGTAGTGTGACTCATGCTTACAGATGCTGCTTGAGAAATATGTGAGGCTCAGATGGAGAGTGATTGGACAGAAGTGCTGTTTATGGTGGTACCTTTGAATAGGGATGTCTTTGTGGCTATCATGCTTGGTATGATCATAGCAGCTCTTTTATTCACCGTAACTGTGAAAATTATGGCATGTACAGACCCTTGTGGAAGTGCCAGTTCTCACAGGTCTTTCTTCTTTATGAGTGTTGCATTATTGCCTGCCGAGTAGTGACTCTCACATGCTACTGAGATACTGGGGTTAAGGCTTTATCTGTCTGCTTTTGAATTTCCACCTGGATGCTCCCCCAGAAAATCTGGCCATGGGTTTGGAGGCTGTGATGGGATGGTTAAAAAAGAGCAGGATGAAACTGAATCTAACAAAGATGGAGGTTCTCTGGTTGGGGGGAGGGGCTTCAGGGCTCGGGTTCAGCTTACCAGCCCTTGACAGGGAGCCATTGGCACTGGCACAAACCATCAGGAGCCTGGGTGTGACCTTGGATTCCTCCCACAAAATGGAGGCCCAGGTCACACATATAGCCAGGTTGGCATTTTTCCATCTACACCAAGCCTGGCAGCTGGCCCCTTTCCTGTCATACTCCAACCTGGCCACAGTAATCCATGCAATGGTCACCTCCAGGCTAGACTACTGTAACTCACTTTACACTGGCCTGCCCTTGAGACTGACCAGGAAGCGCTAACTGATACAGAATGCAGTGGTGCATGTCTTAACAGGAATACTGCAGACTGCACATATTCGACCTGTGCTACACCAGCTGCACTGGCTTCCAGTGGAGTACCGAGTCAAGTTCAAGGTTTCGGTTCTGACCTTTAAGGCCTTGAGTGGTATCTGTGGGACCACCTTCTCCATTACTCCCCTGGGAGAGCATTGCACTCTTCACAGAACAGCTTGCTGGTGGTCCCCAGCCCTAGAGAGATCCAGCTGTCATCAACCAGGGCCAAGGCCTTTTCAGTCCTGGCCCCGACCTCACAGAACTTTCTGCTAAGTAACATCAGGGCCCTTCAGGATCTTATGCAATTCCACAGGGCCTGCAAGGCAGAGATGTTCTGCCAGGCATTTGGTTGAGGACAGCGATGGTTTACATCATGGCTGGCACCCTACCTGAATCCTTTACTCCTTACGAAGCTTACTCCCTCCTCTGTGTTTGTGAAGCACCCACAGACCAGATACGGGAGAGAAATATGACATTTTAGCCACTTGCTTTAGTTACTGGATAATTTGTTGGCTATGCTTGTTATGGTTTTTTATGATTTAAAAATTTGTACATCATCTAGAGCCCCACAATTGTGGGGATTAGGCGATTAATAAATATCATGTAAATAAATAAATAAATAAATAAGAGGTAGGTTTTGAAGGATGACAGAGAGATAGTATGAAATGAGGGGAGAGCAGGAGACCTTTGGACAATTGACGGTAGTACATCTGAAGAGTGAAGGTCATCGGTGGAGCTACATATAACAAGAAATGAGGACAGAACAGTAGGCTCTACCAAAGCCATGAGATATAGGAACACAAGGAATGTACCAGTGTAAGGATAGGAGAAAGAGGATCTAATGATCTTCTTAATAAAAGAAATAAGCTACTTCTGCAAAGCCATAATTAACCTCTAATGGGGCAAATTCAGATATTGTCATCAGAAGTTTCTAACATTTCAATGCAAAAGTGAAATACACTGATATCTTTGGAGGGGAAATGAAGAGAAGGCTTAATATTGACAGACATTTCGTTGTTTCTATTCTCAGAAGTAGGTCTCCTGTCAAAAAATTAAGTGTTGTCATTCTTATACATACTGATAGGTATATTACAGTAGCTTGTGCTGCTCATAAACCATGAATAAACCCCCCAGAATCTGTTGTGAGTTAGGAATTGATAACAAATCAGCCAGTATCATAATGCCCCTGTATAAATCATTGGTGTGACCTCATTTGGAGTACTGTGTACAGTTCTGGTCACCACACCTCAAAAAGGATATTATAGTATTGGAAAAAGTGCAGAAAAGGGCAACTCAAATGATAAAAGGGTTGGAACTCCCTATGAAGAAAGGTTAAAACGCTTGGGGCTCTTTAGCTTGGAGAAACGATGGCTGAGGGGTGACATGATCGAGGTGTATAAGATTATGCATGGGATACAGCAAGTAGAGAAAGAAGTACTTTTCTCCCTTTCTCACAATACAAGAACTCATGGGCACTCAATGAAATTGCTGAGCAGTCGGGTTAGAACAGATAGAAGGAAGTACTTCTTCATCCAAAGAGTGATTAACACATGGAATTCACTGTCACAGAAGGTGGTGGCAGCTACAAGCATGGACAGCTTCAAGAGGGAATTAGGTAAGCATATGGAGCAGAAGTCCATCAGTGGCTATTAGCCACAAGGTATAGATAGGGACTCACAGGCTGGAGCAGGTGATGCACTGTATTCTTGGTGCTTGGGGGAGGGGCAACAGTAGGAGGGCTTCTGGTATTTTTGGCCACTGTGTGACAGAGTGTTGGACTAGATGGGCCATTGGCCTGATCCAACATTGGCTTATGAAGCACTTGTTGTTGAACTATACATTATTTGGCCACATTTGTGTTTCCAGATTCAGATTTGCTTCAAACATGAGGATTGAGACATATCTAGGGAAGAAATGTTTTTAGGCAGGAAGGAGAAGAGGGATATAACGTTTGCTGTATCTCCCCTGCAGTTTCCTTTTTACATCATTATTCCCCCAGCCAGGCTTGCTTCTAATTTCAAATACTGGGGGAAAGTGATTAAAATTATTTGGGGTGGTATTAAGAGAGGAAACTCAGTAGGAAGGGAGAAGGACCCCTTATATGCTTCTGTTCACATCTGTGTTTCCTCTTGTACTTTGTACTATGTTTTTTTCATAAGGTATATGTCTGCCTCAACTATTGATACAACCATGTCTTCTGAAAGAAAACAGAACTTTATCAGTGTCCATTAATACGCCCTTTGCCAGGAATTCCCTTCTTAATGTATTACTAGCAAACTGGCATCTGTTTGCCATATTATGGAATGGAATCTTGTTATAGAGTGTGGGCACAATTTCTGCCAAGGGTCTGTGCTGCTGAGGAGCCCTAGCTGATTTTTGCAGCAGAAGCGCCATCTATGTTGTGTGACTCAGCAGGTATCACAGCAGTGTGGGTGGGTCTACAGACTCCAGCTTCTTTTTTTTCAGTCAGTTGTATATCATGACCTTTTCTGCATGGTTGATTATTCCAGATTTTCTTGGGAGTTGATCCATAAACATTGGAATCACTTTCAGTGGGCTTCTTCCACAACTCTATCCTCCCTGTGCATTTTTACAGTTGTGAAGGCAGTTTATTTTCTTCTGCATATGCCTTCAGTAATGAGGATTGGTGGCATTATTGGTGGCATCAGAGCACACACACCCTTATTGTTGTAATGATAGTTTAAGCAGGTTCTCTGAATTCCTAGCTTTATTTTTTCTAAAAGTAACTCTGTAGCCTTTTCTTTCACAGAGATATACTGAAAAAGGCATATCTGTGCGAGAAAAGGATAGAGACTTGCCCTTTTTTTAATGAAAGCTGGGAACCTGCTTAAACTATCATCACAACACTATTGTGATATATCACAATTTTAGGGCCTTTTACAAAAAACTGGACTGACTCATCTTCAGGGCAGGGGGCAAGGTAGACATTTAATAATGATGAAAGTTCAGTCATTGAAAAGTGGGCTGGAGGTGGGTGGGATGAAGAAAACCAATAGAAACTTTATGCACTAGGAAAAAACCAAGTCAAAATTGGCTTCCAGAAAAACATTGGGGTAAAAGTGGTCTCAAAAGAGCCAGAAAAAAGCAAGGGGTCAACAAAAAAACTAAAGCAAAAACTAAATGCGCAAAAATGCATGAGGGAATCAGGGCCAGAACCGACAAAAAAAACCAAAACCATGTAGAAAAGCGCCTTGACTCCATTGTGATTTAATTGCATTTCCAAAGAGAAGTTTTTACCCTTCTTTCTCCTCCATGGTGAGAGTACAGTGGCCAAGAGATGGGTAAATTGCTAACTAGGAAATCACCAGTTCAAAACTTATCATATGAACTTGCCAGGAGGTAATACCAAAATGGACATGATACCAGAAAAATCCATCAAAATGTTTCCTTTAAAATCTTGAATTGCCGTTGCATTCGGCATCTATTTGGATCAGGGGAAGAGGTGGTGTTAACTCCCTCTGTGCAGTTTTCTTGATTTAAATAATCCCTGTTTGCTCTGCAGAGAAAACATACAGATACTAGGTTGGATCCTGGCCAACGTTTTCTGCAGATGGAAGGCCTTCTGCTCTCCTGTTCTGCAGCAGCCCAAAATACTTCCCAAAATCCTCTTCCTGAGGAAAAGGGGACCTCCAAGAAACATGTTATTGGTGTACGTTTTGGCCTACCACAAGTCATATGGGGAGAGGAAAGAATCATGCTCCATGGGTGGTAGTCCTTGTGCTTGCTGAAATGTTAGTTTGGATCCAAGTCACTATACGGACAAATAGCCCCAGTTTCAAGATGAAAACAGTGCCAGGAGGGGAAGAAAAGTTTAACCCCCTTCCCCCATCTCTCAGCCTCAATCCAAATTGGTACCTCACCCACAGGGCAGCACTATAAAGTTTAAGTAAGATCCATAGAACCATTGTGAACTTCTTTTTGTCTGTTCTAGTCTGATCTGAAAGCAAGCTGCCCCCTCCCATGTAAGGAGCACAAGATAATATCAATTAAATAATGAAGATCAATTCCTTGGCGTATTGTAAAATTGGGCTTGGCTGCTGAGATGGTTCCACCCCCAAATCAACAAATAAGTTACTTTAACGCATTTCCAGCTTTCAAATCCTATCATGCTGTTAATGGCATTAATGGGAGTGTGATGTGCCTCTCTCCAACCCACATTCCAAACCCTGTACCCTGTCTTATTGTTCTCTCCCTTCCCGGTTCCTGTGTAGTGGTGGTGGCAAGAATAGTGTCAAGAAAATCTTCCCTGAATACTGGGCTTTTCTTCATCTCAAAAGAAACAGCAGCTTCTTGGCACCCTTGGAAATGCAAAGCAGTTTTTCAGGATCCAAGATTCAAGGAGTCTAAATAAGGACATGTACTTACTGAACAGAATTTAGAGCACAGATTTATTTTAATATTGTAATCGTTTGACTCCCTTTTGACTAAGCTACCTTATTAAAGCGCCCTGGATGGATGAACTGTAATGGTAATCACCATTTTATAAAACTTGCAAACTAAATAAACTTCAGTAAATATGATTTGCATATTTTGCCCAGTACAGAAAAAAATTTTTGACTCTGCTAATTGGGTAATTAGATAATTAGCATCTATTCAACTTGTAGAGAAAAATTAAACAGCCATTTGTAAGTATACAATATAACAAATAAAGACAGCCTCACTGTAAATATCATGTTTGGATTGAGATGTCCTATTGAAGTTCTGTCTTCACTTAGTTTTGAGCAGCATGTCTGTTTAGAAAATTCTCCAATACAATTGAGAGCTAATTATCATGCTGTGGGATTATATTCCTCAAATATTTCCTTAATCCTGTTAAAACTGCAGAGCACAGAATGGTGCCAGTTCTAGTTGGTTGTCAAACAGTAACAGTTCTACCCTGCCTTTTTGTGTATGATCATATGTTACTCAGCAAGATTTTTTTAATGGACTCTGAGTATTACTTCAGGGTAATTAAGCACTTAAAGCTACTACTGAATTAACAGATCAGAAGCATAAACAAACAGTCTACAACAATAAAGTAAGCAGTGTTATTTTAACATAAGCTATGGAACAAGTCATTCAGCAGTCATCTGATGGTTTTACATGTGCCCAGATAATGCAAGAAGTGGAAACGACTAGACCACTAACTGATCCCAAAATATTCAAATTCTACCTAATGCCCTTCAGTTATTGTAAACCTCCCAACAATGTGTTATAATTTAAATACTGATACTTTGCTTTTCGACTCAGACAGTACATAAGTTGACTAACAAATAGCAAATAATAATTAAAATTGGTAGCCTAACGTACAAAAAACACCCCCCACAACCCCCGCCTGAAATAATTATCCAAATGAATTTAGAAGCTGCAGACACATAAATAACAAACAGAAACTAGTCATTGATTCCAAAAGCTTCTTCAATGTCATAAAAGAAGGGGCAAGACTTTCTGTGGAGAGTTCTACCATCTTGGTACTGCTGCTATGAAATGTCTCTCACTCTCACTGTGGCTACCCACCAAACTTTATAAAGGCCTCTGAGGATTATTTCCACATATGGATAAGATCCTAAGGGATGACGGGTGTCTTCAGCATGCTGTGCCCAGAAAATTTATGGGTTCAAAAGTTTAAAACAGGGCTTTGAATGAGGCCCAGAAACAAATTGACAGCCAGAGAAGTTAACAGAGAACGCATTATAATATGATCCGCATAGCCAGCTAAAGTTAACCTACTGCTGCATTTTGAACCAAGGGTTGAATCCAGCACAGCATATCTGCAGACACAAGGACTTCTGCTTGCAGACCATGTGTCAAGGAATCAATAGACTGATCCCATGGGTTCCCAGGGCAGTTTCACACAAATAACCTGACCAATATTATTTTAAAAATATATTTATGAAGTTTATTATAAAGATAGACAATTTAATGAAAATATAGCCAACAGATCACCAAAGGTCAAACAGCAAGGAAACAATAAAGCTAGCCTTATCTACCTAACACTGTTTAGGAGCTCTGTTAGGTGGCACAAACTTACATCCAGGTAAAGGCCTCTACTCAGCATGGTCTACAGTCTCAGCAATTACGAAGCATAGGATCAGGGCTGCAGTCTAAGAAAATCTCAACTAGGTAGCTAGCTAACCTCTACAGTCATATTGCAATTATAGTTTTTTGACCCCTCAATTCAGGTGCAGATGACATCCAATCACAACACATATTTGGGAGAAAGCTCTGTAAAATTATATCACTGCTCCTGGTCAGTGACGGCCCCAGGTTTTTTTGCCCACTAGGCGAGGATACATTCTGGCACGGCCCCCCATGCAGGACGGGGGCGGGCACTGGAGCCACAGCGGGCGGGCCAAGGGGGCGAGATGCAAATGCATGCGGGGGGTGGGATCACTCGAGGGGAGGGGGCTTGTGCCAGGCTGCAAAAGAAGCTCCAAAGAGACCACAGGGGCGGCAGAGGGCAAGCGGCACTTTCCCGTTCTCCCGGGCTGTCCCCCGTGCCTGTCCCCCCCAATCTTCTTCTCTTTCTGTCTGGGGGGGCTGCAAAGAGGGGAGTCTCTTGCCGGGGACAGAGCAAGAAGCCGGCAAGGGAGGCTTCCTGTGTGGGGCGAGAAGGGGACAAGACCAGCCAGAATGGTGTCCTCGTCGAGCCGTCGCCATAGGTGACAGTCTAAAATTTAACAATAATGGGCCGGCCCTGCTCCTGGTCTTCCCCCCTGCCATCACTGAGAACACATTCCCATGGAAAGTTAATTGTCCACTTCCACCCTGGCCTTGAAGATGATACGGTGCCAGGCAGGCTGAAAAACTAATTAGCAACACCTGCAAGGACGACCAGGCTCATTATTATACACATTAACCCTCGAGGTGGGGGGAACCCTCGAGGGAAGGCAAGAATAACACTTTGCCTTACACCATGATTTGCTCAGCTCCCCCTTCCCACTACAGCCTGAAATACCTCCTGAAATCCTGTTCCTGGTGTTCACCTGTCTTTCAGGGGGCATTTTGGACTGTCATTTGTGGGGGGGGGGGAGGCTAAAAATGTCACAGTCTGCAAGCAGAAGTCCTTGTACCTGCAGAAATACCTCATTGGATCCACCCTCAGTTTTAATTTTCAGATTTCAAAGGCATGTAGAGCATGTTAAATCTGGATGTAATGATACATATCAACAACAGAAGAGATACAAATGTTCACTTTAACTTTGGGGGAAAGCCGACAGGAGATGAAAAGTCTCTGGTTCGGGTCGGCTCATCTCAGAGAGATGAGGGGGTACCTGTTGCTTTTCTACAGGGAGGTGGATTGAAATTGTCCACTGAGACCATGGCTAGTGACATGGACTGCCTGACAAGGTCTCGAGATAGCAAGAGGAAGGTGGCAGGCTTAACTAGTATGGGAAATTACAGCTGTTTCTATACAAATGCTCGAAGTGTCCGAGGTAAAATCGGGGAGTTGGAGTACTTGGTGTCGGAGGGAAAAATAGACATTGTGGGTATTTCAGAAACTTGGTGGGATGAGGAAAATCAGTGGGATACGGTGATTCCCGGTTATATATTATATCGGAAGGATAGGGGGGGAAGGGTTGGAGGTGGGGTGCCTCTGTATGTCAGAGAGGGTATAAAGTCCAGAAAGATTGAGAGGCTAAGAGAATTGGATTCGCTTCTGGAAGTTCTGTGGGTTGAAATAGGGGGGCCAAGAGGAAACTTAACACTGGGAGTTTGTTATCGCCCAACGGATCAAAAGATAGAGGAGGATTATAAAATGATGAATGAATTAAAGATAGCAGCTAGACAAAAACACTGTGTCGTAATAGGTGATTTTAACTACCCACACATTGATTGGGTCAATATGTGTTCTAGTCGAGAGAAAGAGATTGAGTTTCTAGACACTCTAAATGACTGTGCTATGGAGCAGATGGTCATGGAACCTACCAGGGGAGAGGCGATCCTTGATTTGGTCCTAAGTAACACTCAAGACCTGGTGAGAGATGTAAAAGTGATTGCACCGCTTGGGAACAGTGATCATAATGTTGTTGAGTTCAACATTTGTACAAATAGGGAATTGGCCAAAAAGACTCACACAACCACTTTTAACTTTAAAAGGGGTAATTTTTCTGATATGAGGGGACATGTGGGGAGGAAACTGAAGGGAAAAGTAGAAAGGGTCAAAACCATTGGGGAAGCTTGGAAACTGTTTAAAACTACAATTCTAGAAGCTCAAATAAAATATATTCCGCAGGTTAGGAAAGGCACAAACAGGTATAAGAAAAAGCCTACATGGTTAACAAACAAAGTAATGGAAGCTGTAAAAGGTAAAAAGGATTCCTTTAAGCGGTGGAAAGCTAGTCACAGTGAGGCTGATAAAACAGAACACAGGCTATGGCAAATAAAATGCAAGTCTGTGGTCAGGCATGCAAAAAGGGAATATGAGGAGCATATAGCAAAAAATGTAAAGACCAACAATAAAACTTTCTTCAAATACATTAGAAACAGGAAACCAGCCAGGGAGGCAGTGGGGCCCTTGGATGACCAAGGGGTAAAAGGAGTACTGAAGGATGATAGGGAAATGGCTGAGAAGCTAAATGCATTTTTTGCCTCCGTCTTCACTGTGGAAGATGAGAGGTGCTTGCCCACTCCAGAGCCGCTGAGTTCGGGAGGGGTGTTGAAAGACCTGAGTCAGATTGAGGTGACGAGAGAGGAGGTCCTAAAACTGATAAACAACTTAAAAACTGATAAATCACCAGGCCCAGATGGCATACATCCAAGAGTTCTGAAAGAACTCAATTGTGAACTTGTGGATCTCCTGACAAAAATATGTAATCTCTCCTTAAAATCAGCCTCCATTCCTGAGGACTGGAAGGTAGCTAATGTCACTCCCATCTTTAAAAAGGGTTCCAGAGGAGATCCGGGAAATTACAGGCCTGTCAGTCTGACGTCGATACCGGGTAAATTGGTGGAAACCATTATTAAGGAAAGAATTAGTAGGCACATAGATGAACAAAACCTATTGAGGCAGACTCAACATGGGTTCTGTAAGGGAAGATCTTGTCTCACTAACCTGTTAATGTTCTTTGAGGGGGTGAACAAACATGTGGACAAGGGGGATCCAATAGATATTGTTTACCTTGACTTCCAGAAAGCTTTTGATAAAGTTCCTCATCAAAGGCTCCTAAGCAAGCTCAAAAATCATGGGATAAAAGGACAAGTCCTTTTATGGATCAAAAACTGGCTAATTAATAGAAAACAGAGAGTGAGTATAAATGGGCAGTTCTCCCAGTGGAGGGGTGTAAGCAGTGGGGTACCACAGGGATCAGTACTTGGTCCACTGCTTTTTAACTTGTTCATTAATGATTTGGAGTTGGGAGTAAGCAGTGAAGTGGCTAAATTTGCGGATGATACGAAGTTGTTCAGGGTGGTGAAAACCAGTGAGGATTGTGAGGCACTCCAAAGGGATCTGTCAAAGTTGGGCGAGTGGGCGTCAACATGGCAAATGGGGTTCAATGTGGCCAAGTGCAAGGTGATGCACATTGGAGCCAAAAATCCTAACTATAAATACACGTTGATGGGGTCTGAACTGGCAGAGACAGATCAAGAGAGAGATCTTGGAGTTGTAGTAGATAACTCACTGAAAATGTCGAGACAGTGTGTGACTGCAATAAAGAAGGCCAATGCTATGCTGGGGATTATTAGGAAGGGTATTGTAAACAGATCAGCCAATATCATAATGCCGCTATATAAATCAATGGTGCGACCTCATCTGGAATACTGTGTGCAATTCTGGTCACCACACCTTAAAAAGGATATTATAGCTTTGGAAAAAGTGCAGAAAAGAGCAACTCGAATGATAAAAGGGTTGGAACACTTTCCCTATGAGGAACGGTTAAGGCGCTTAGGGCTCTTTAGCTTGGAGAAACGACGACTGAGGGGTGACATGATTGAGGTTTATAAGATTATGCATGGGAAAGAGCAGGTAGAGAAAGAGGTACTTTTCTCCCTTTCTCACAATACAAGAACCCGTGGGCACTCCATGAAATTGCTGAGCGGTCGTGTTAGAACGGATAAAAGGAAGTACTTCTTCACCCAAAGAGTGATTAACACTTGGAATTTACTGCCACAGGAAGTGGCGGTGGCTACAAGCATGGACGGCTTCAAAAGGGAATTAGATAAGCATATGGAGCAGAGGTCCATCAGTGGCTATTAGCCACAAGGTATAGATAGGGACTCTGGGGCAAGTGATGCTCTGTCATCTTGGTGCTTGGGGGGGTCAACAGTGGGATGGCTTCTAATGTCCTGGCCCCACTGGTGGACCTCCTGATGGCACTGGTATTTCTGGCCACTGTGTGATACAGAGTGTTGGACTGGATGGGCCTTTGGCCTGATCCAACATTGGCATCTCTTATGTTCTTATGTTCTTACCTCACTAGCTCTTCTTCAGTGCAGCTAGATCTGTCTTTCTGACTCCAGCTCAAGGAGGCAAAAAGAATACTATTCAATCAGCAACTATTGACTTGCACCCCAGTAGTCTACCTGCCACTTTACAATGCTACAGCACAGGGATCCTTGTTGCAGAGAGTGCTTCTTTGTGGGGTGAGCAAGAGAGAACCCTTTTTCTGCTCCTTGCTTTTCCAAAGTCTCAGAGGCTAAACCTCTATCATCTTGAGGTAAAAAATTCAGGACTCCTCTCTCCCTCTTTTTCTGGGTAGCACACTATGAAATAGTGAACTTGTAATATTAAAAACAGGAACATCCAAGTTGGACAAAAAGTAAAGTGCTGCCTAATTTTTCAAAATTACATTATTGCTGCATTTCTTTGTAGCGTCTTATTTTCAGGCATTCAAAATAATACATTCAAAAGATCAGTGTTATAGTTTAAACATACAAATTAATTAGACAGGAGTATGTGTTACAGATAATTAGGTATGTGATAATATAATGTTAATATGTCAAAAGGTTTAAATTAAAATTGCACAGCCAATTAAGTAGTACAGAAATAAAGGTGGTAACATAAGGTAAAGGCAGCTCCTAGGCAACTGAAGTGAGAAAGCCTTTTATGTATTTTTATCTGGGAGTGAAAACTGACATTGTAATGCTCATGGATGAAAGTGTCAGCTTTCCATATTCATAATGCCAACATTTCGCAACCTGCTTTTGCCAAACTGGAACTTTTTTTCCTACCTTATTGTCATGGTAAGTTTTTACTGGAATATATCTTCAGGCACTCCGATGTTAATCAAGTGTTTATATTTAACACCTAAGGCTTTAAACCTGCACCACTATGAAGTAGGATTTCCCCATTACCATTAACAAGCTCAGTAGGGACCTGAGGCTTCTTGCTCCATAGGGATAAATTATAACTTGTAAATTAGCAAAGAAAGTAATGATCAATTACCACATCAACAGTCAAGTATTATCACAATTCACCCATGCGTATGGATGCCAAATAAGTCAAGATGCCCAATATTTAAATGTTTTGTTATCTGCAAGCAAACGTTTGATATATTACATCATTATTAAGGACTGATTTCCAGCCTGGGAAAAAATGGTATAGTTAGCTGCAAGTCTTACTTTAAAATCCTTGGAACCGGACAATGCCTGTATGTACAAGACAATGAATCTATGCTATCAGATGCCTTTATCTGACAAATGGAAGCTTTTTTCATTATTTGGAGCAAGACCCATAATCTTGTTTCTGAAGTTGAAAAGAAGTGTTTATTGACTAACAATTCAAGAAAATTTTAAATGATACATGGTAAATATTGGCTTCTCTTTCATGGAGCTCTAGCTCTTTCTCCAGTTGATTGCATTTATTGTTGCTGTGTAGTGTAGATGTCATATTTCAGTTTTGTGCAACATGGTTCTTCAACAAAAGCTTCAATCGTATGCTTGTTTTTGTATTATGCTGCAGGCTGCTTTGTGTATTTTAATATCACAAACTCATATGCTGCAAATACTAGAAGCAATCTAGTTTCAAAAAGTCACTATGTATTGTATCAACTGTCTTGAATCTATTCATGCAAAGCAGAGTCTATGGGACTTACATTTGTAACTCTTGAGTATGCCTGAGTATGCCAGCATCTTTGGTGTGTACGCATTTAAAGTTATAACAACTGTGCTCACGAAAATACTGTTTTTTAAATATGAGTATATACTTTTTAAAAATATGAACATTTTCTTCATGTATTTTTTCCCCTTGCAGGTCACAGTAATGAAAGGCAGCAATAGGAATAAAGATCATTCAACAGACAGAGAAGGGACTGGAAAACGACCAAAGAGAAAGTGTCTTCAGTGGCATCCACTACTTGCAAAGAAAATCCTTGACTTTTCCGAAGAGGAGGAGGAAGAAGAGGACGAAGAAGATATTGATAAGGTAAATCTGTGCTATCAAAAGCAACATTTTTGTGATATCCTTTTGAAATTGTTGTCCAGTACAGAATGAATACCCACTTGGCTACCAGGTGCATAACCTATAAAAGAATTTTTTAAAATCGCTCAGTGGTGGTCTAATTTTTTAACATATGATGCAACTTAATTTGTCAGTGAAATCATTTAATGCAAGTTGCTTTTCTTTCTGGGTTAAATAGGTGCATCTTCTTGATGCTGATGGTCTAGAGCACGATGCTGATGAAACAGAAGACGAGGAATCTTCAGAGCAGCGAGCTCGCAGGCCAATGAATGCATTCCTTCTGTTCTGCAAGCGTCACCGTTCCCTTGTACGGCAAGAACACCCCCGTCTGGACAATCGTGGTGCTACCAAAATACTGGCAGATTGGTGGTCTGTTCTAGACCCTAAAGAAAAGCAAAAATACACCGATATGGCCAAGGAGGTATGCAGTGAAATTATAGACAAGATATTCCAATGTATTCTTTTTCTAGCACTACATATCTTTAAAATACCATAATGTTCCATTAATGTACCATTTAACAGGAAGTTCACCATGAGTTTTTCATGCTGAACATTTTAAAATAAGCATTATGTTTTTGGTACAAAAATGCCATGGTCAGAAGATGTCAATTCAATTCAAATACCTTTTATTGACATACAATATTAGAAGCATTTACCAATAATACAATCCAAAAGAAATTATAAAATAGATAGTCGTGGCTATGTCAGGCCTAACTCAAGTTGTCACAAGCTAGGTCAGAAGATGTCATGAAGCTATCCTTAAGTTTACAAATGGATAATGTCATTTATTTAACAGTAACTGCAACACAGTGCTCAGGAACCATGGCTGTGAGCCAGAAGCTCCTTGATTTTAAATCTCATTTTTCTATGTGGCCATAGACCAAAATTCCTATATTACAATAGATAACACTTCTTTAGCTGAAAAAGTTAAAGGGAAACTTAGTCGTCCCCCCCAATTTGTTACAAATTCAAAAATACTTTTCCGTTGATTGTACCCAGCGACCAATCTAATGCAGAGAGAATGGAGGTCTTGCAAGAGAAGCCTGCCATGACTTTTAACTTCATCATGAAAACTGATGGCAGGGATCAAAACAAAACTAAGGACCAACTAAAGCTTTAAAAGTTCTTCCTTTGAACAACCAGCTCACTGATACAAGAAGCATGCTCAAGTAGATCCCTCAAAATGGGTAGCTGTGTTAGTCTGTCTGTAGCAGTAGAAAAGAGTAAGAGTCCAGTAGTACCTTAAAGACTAACAAAATTTGTTGTAGGGTATGAGCATTCATGAGTCACTGCTCACTTCTTCTGATAGAACTGAAGGAAGAGTAGATCACTGCTACTGAAGAGTCAGAGATAGAACTCGTGCTAGCTTAGCAGGAGAAAATCTGCCAGTAGCAAAAATCTGAAAATTATGAAATTAAAAGTTTTCTATAAAACAGATTGCACTATAACAATTGATGTTTCTGAAAAGCTTACAGCATCTGAGCATGAAAATTTCCATGAACTTCAAGATATTGTTACACTAGTCGTGGAGCAAGCTTGTAGAGCAGGATTTCTTCTTCTTCTTTGCTCATTCCTGTTTCCAACTCTTCACTAGCTGAGAGCCCCAAGGTGCAGCAGTTCTCCATTGTTCCAGGGTGGGGCAGTCTCTAAGTCTGGGAGGAAGCTCCTCCCTTTTGACAGGCAGGGTCACCGATTTCACACGATTCCTAGGGGGAGGAGCTTTCCCCTCTGAACCCAGTTTTTGGCCCTGCCTCAAGGCAGATGGTGGTCATCAGCTGCACTCCATTTCTGAGTGCCACAATTCCTAATTTAGTTTGTTTATTTGTTTTTTCCTTACCTTCTCATTCTCTTTCATGCAGTGGAGAGACCCTTCAGGGAGTGGGAAGGACCTCATCCCCCCTCCCTCCTTTGGACTGAGGTTCTTGGCAGCAGAAGCCAGCGGGAGCACTTTTAAGAGGTGGAATCTCTCCACCCCAGCTTCCTGCTAGCTGCACCGCTCAGCTGCGAGCCCTCGAGGCCAGAAATGTCCCCTTCCACTTAGATAACTGGGGCGGCAGCTGCCCCAGAGCACCCAGGTCCTCTGCATGGCTCTCACTGGGTTGGCGGAAGGCAGCGAGACACAGTTTTTCTGCTTCTCCAGCCCCAGCAGAACTACTGAAGCCCAGTAAGGGGCCTTTTCAAAACCCCATTGGGCAGGTTCTAAGCAATTTCTAGGTAAATGAGGGATTCACATCGGAGGTTCCTGCGATTTTTATATGACGAGCTTCATTTTCAGTACAAGGCCCTCCCCTTTGGTCTAAAAACAGCACAAAGAATGTTCACCAAAGTCTTGGTCTCACTGATAGCACACCTGAGAACCATGGAAGTGTCCATATTTCCATTTTTGGATGACATATTAATCAGGTCCCCATCTCACCTGCAAGGGATGGGAGACATGCGTCAGACAGTGACATGTCTCCAGAACCACAGGTTGATAATTAACTGGGAGAAAAGGGTCTTTCATTTAGGAGTAGTTATAGACACAGTTTTCCTATCAAAGGAGAGACAGGAGAAAATAACTTCTGCAATATAGCTGCTCATGAATCAATCCCATATAGAGGTGATTTTCCTGACAGAACTGCTGGGGATGTTGGTATCCTGTCAGGATGTTATCCCATGGTCCAGATTTCATGCTTGCCCACTGCAGAGGTTTCTCCTACCTTTCCAGAGCCTTGTACACAGCAAGAGTTTCCAGTTGGTTGGTTCAGTTAGATCGCTCCTTGATTCAAGAACTACAGTGGTGGGTAAATCCTTCCAAATTCCAGGAGGGGAATACAATTCAGGAACCACAGAGGACAAAATTGACCTCAGATGTCAGCCTCTCCAGCTGGGGGGCTCATGCACAGGGAAAAATGGCCCAGGGCCTCTGGACTCAGGAAGAGTCATCACTGACCATCAATTTTCTGGTGCTCAGGGCAATAAAGTTAGGACTGATGCCATTCCAAGTTCTTCTGGTGGGACAATATGTCATTGTTCGTATGGACAATATGACAGCCAAATCCTATGTCAACCATCAGTTGCTGCATGCGGAGGCGAAGACGTTGATGCAGCAGGCAGAGATGGTGTTCCAGTAAGGGGACAGAACACTTTCAGCCAAGGTGGGAGATGTCCTTTCTTTCCTTTAGGAAGGTTTAGACAAGGGACTTAGTACCAGCACACTAAAGAGGCAGGTGGTAGCTATTTCAGCCATTAGGGGAGCCAAAAAATGGAGGTTATTGTCACAGCATCCCCACGTTAGGGGGTTTCTAAGGGGTACTGCCTTGACTAACCCTTTTGCGGACACATCGCTTCCCAACTTGGAGCTTAAATACAGTATTCAAGGCTCTCTCCAAGCATCCCTTTGAGCCCATGGCCACTTGTCCTCTGAAGGAACTCACTTTCAAAACCATCTTCCTGGTTGGCATTATGTCGGCCAGGAGGGTGTCAGAGGTCAAAGCCCTCGGTAGACAAGGAACTTTATGTCTTCCATAATGATAGGGTAATGCTCCACTCAGACATGGTCTTCATTCCAAAGGTAAATTTGGCTTTTCACAGGTTGGAGGAATTGGTCCGTCCCATGTTCTGCACTAATCCCAGACACCCCCAGGAGAAGGAACAGCACTGTTTGGATGTTAAGAGGGCACTGAGTTTCTACCTGGATAGGACTAGATCCTTTCGGAAGACTGACACTATTTTTGTATCTTTCAGAAAGGCTTCCTTGGGTTGCAACATATCTACGTCTACTATCAGTAGATGAGTTAGGGGCTGTATACGCCTCACATACAAGTCCACAGGTCTGAAACCCCCTCTGGGAGTTACAGCACATTCCCTCAGGGGTGGCAACATCCACAGGCTATATATCATTCCCTTCCATAGATGTCATATGTAAGGCTGCAACTTGGAGGTTGGTTCATTCCTTCACCCCAGGCACTATAGGATTGATAGGTTAGCCAAGGCTGAGGCTGCCTTTGGTAGAAGGGTCCTGCAGCCTTTGGTAGAAGGGTCCTGTTGGTGTAAGGGGCGAGTTTTCCCTCTCTGGGTGCACTGTTTTTCTGTGTCCCAGATGTAGAGACTGCTGCACCCTGGACCACTGGAGAATGGAAGATTTTTGTCACTTACCATGAATCTTTCTCGGTGGTCCAGGGGTAGGGCAGTCTCTCCCCATCTGAGGGTAGAACTAGTGACTTGGCTTCTGAAGCGGGAAGGGCATGCTGTATGTGATTTGGGTATCCTTCCACTCCCTGAGGGCACTCCTGAGTGTCCTCCTTGGAGAATGGCACAGTTAGCATGGTTGTCTGGTTAGTTTTTCCTCCTAATTGTTAGTTGGAGGTTGTTTCCTGTTTTCTTCTGTTTTTATGAAATTTGTTAAGAGGAGCTGTACTGCTTCTGGACCAGTCTGGGTTCAGAGGGGGAAGCCCCCTCCCCCTAAGAATCGTGCAAGATCGGTGACACTTCCTGTGAGGAGGGAGGAGCTTCCTCCCAGACATAGAGACTGCCAACTCCTGAACCATCAAGAAGGAAGATTCACAGTAAGTGACACAAATCTTCCTTTCTTTCGAACATAGGAAGCTGCCTTATACTGAGCCATATCCTTGGCTCATCAAGGTCAGAATTGTCTAAGGGTGGCAGCAGCTCTCCAGGGTCTCAAGTAGAGGTCTTTCACATCACTTACTGCCTGATCCTTTTAACAGGAGATGCTGGGGATTGAACCTGGGAATTTCTGGATGCAAAGCAGATGCTGAACCCCAGAGCCACAGCCCCTCTGGGTTTAAAGACAGTAGCTAAATTTGATTACAGAAATGTTAATAGTAGCAAGGACTTGATTCTTAGAAAACTTGATTCTTAGAAAACTTTCCTGGGAGTAAGTTCCACTGACGTTCCACAGATACTTGCTTCTGAGTTGACCTGTTTAGGCTCTCCCCACTCCATGTTACATAGAGAATTTTCAAAAGTTACTATTTCTTGTCTGTTTTTAAAGTTCTATACATTCTTCATGTTGTGCATTTCAAGAGAAATATGGTGAAGTGGGAAAAGGGACATTAAAATGGACTGTTCAGCCCGACTTGATGTCATAGGAATAATGAGGTAACTGTGCCCAGAGCATGTCCCTCCAGGAAAGGCTGGAATTGTCACACCAATCAAAATTGTTTAAATCTGCTATAAATGAGACCTGGGCCTCCATATGCAGGCACATCTTTAGCTGCATATCTTCCCCTTTCAGAGGACTGCAGACTTGTAGTTCCACATAGGAGTTTCTGGATAGATTCACTTGGGAATGAATAAACTGACTAATTAGGACAGCAATAATAATTATCATATAGCATTGTGTGTAGAATAGCCAGGAGATCCTAAGATTGTCTGGTAGCCACAAATTTTAGCTCTTAGCATTATGCTAGTAGGAAGGTAGACTTGTTTTTAGAGAGCCAGTTTGGTGTAGTGGTTAGGAGTACGGACTCTACTCTGGGAGAACCGGGTTTGATTCTCCACTGCTGCTGGTGTGACCTTGGGTCAGTCACAAGTTCTCTTGGAGCTGTTCTCTCAAGGGCAGTTCTCGAGAGAGCTCCCTCAGCCCCACCCACCTCACTGGGTGTCTGTTGTGGGGAGGGGAAGGAAAAGGAGATTGTAAGCCGCTCTGAGACTCTTTCGGGTAGTGAAGGGCAGGGTACAAATCCAATCTCCTCCTCCTCCTCCTCTTCTTCTTCTTCGGCTGAGAGAGCTCTGAAAGAACTGTGACAGACCCAAGGTCACCCAGTTGGCTTCATGTGGAGGAGTGGGGAATCAAACCCAGTGCTCCATATTAGAGTCCCCCACTCTTAACCACTACACCAAACTGGCTCTGTAATTAGGACAGTAAATAATATTGACTGTAGAAAATAGCTCAAGACTTTGCTGCTTTTGTGATTAGTGGTATACCCCTGAGAAAAGAGACATGGGTAGATTTTTGCAGAATAATTTGTCTGAAACTCTCTCCTTGAATCCTGCCACTTTTCTTGAACAAGAAATTACAACTAAAGAGGTTATAAAATAAAATAATGAAAAATCTCTGGGTATCTTACCAGGGATGCAGATTCGCTGCTTAGTTCTATTTTTAAAATTTGTTTTTTGTAATTGCAGCCACAAAGAGACACTTAAGAAATAATTGTTTCACTGAAGGGCATCATTCTGAAGAATGAGTGTGCCACAGCTTTGTAAAGCAGGCAGAAGTGTGACATTTTTAAATAAGTGTTAAATCTGCATAATAAGGTTTTGATATTTTAATTTGGGGTACAAAGTGTAAAACCTCCAGGTAAGTGTTAGGCTGCTGTGGGATATTTTGATAGATAAATCCCTTGAGGTGCTTCTGATTTTTAATCTCTTTCTATTGCCAAATTAGAGGTTGTGATTAATATGCCAGGACCAATCATTATATGAAAACATGGAATGCTGAATTATTTTATGGAAAGAAAAACTTAGGAGAAAAAAATGTCCCATGAGATTTTAGCTTTTCCTTATGATAAAAAACCCTTTGTTCATTGGAGAAGAAAAAGAATTGCGTAACATTTCTTTGAAAAGTGACGGATCAGCAACTGCTGAGAATACTGTTAAAAACTGTTATGCCTATTGATACTATTTTCCCCCTGCCTGGTACTGAGAGCAAATGTCACATTCTCTGTTGAAAAACAATATACCCTAGTCTGTTCAGCATAGAAGTTCAGTTCCAAGAGTCTGTATGAGCCATCTCAAGTTCAGCAGTGCAATAATAGCAATTAAAAAACTGGATCCCCTTAATATCCCTTCATGTGATGTGTTGATTGAAACTATGCATTAGAAACACAGCTTTTGTTTTCAAATGCATTGCTTTTCTTTTATTTATAATTAGGGTTCCTGTTTGCCAGTTGCAGTGGGAGACCTCCAGCCAATTATTGCCCTTGCATGCTGACGCTCAGCTGATTGGCAATGAAAACTAGGCCTAAGGGAGGGGGCAGGGGGGAAATTAGAAAGAAAAATAAACCCTCGTACACTTACAGAAAGTTCTAACCATACAAAAGAGCAAGAGTCCAGTAGCACCTTAAAGACGAACAAAATATGAGCTTTTGTGAATCACTGCTCACTTTAAATATCTGAAGAAGTGAGCAGTGACTCATGAAAGCTCATACTCTGCCACATATTTTGTTAATCTTTAAGGCGCTAACACTACTGGACTCTTGTTTTTTTTTTTTACTGCTACAGACAGACTAACACAGCTACCCATCTTTTTCTGACCTTACAGTTCCTGATAATCCCTAGTCCTCCCTGGAATTGATATGGAATCTTATCATAGAGTTTCTGTCAATTGCTAGAGCTACCTTTGTCACTTCTGGGTAGCTCTAGAAATAGTAAGTAAAGCCATAGTAATGTTCTTTATTGGATTAGCAACAAAATGCCATAGCAGCTAAAAGTAACAATTAAAAAACACTCAAAAACACAAACCAATACAAATTACATTGCATAACATCAGTAAAAGTACACATCACAATAAGGTTAAAACAGTAATATCAGTATTGACTTATAAGAAAGTTAAAATTATCTAATGAGAGTCACAAAATACAGTAACCCAAAGGGTCAAATAAGAGAGAATCGATATAACTCAGTACTCCTCTTTTCCTTTTTTTTCAAAATAGCAGCAACAAATCTTGCCACTTGGAAAGTAATAAATGTATCTCTATCTAACAGTAGGAATACTAATTTCTCATGTTCCAACCTACCAAGAAGGGAAGATATAATTGTACACAGGAACGTATTTCATTCAGCCCCATATTTTACACAATGTAATACGACATGGGACAAATTTTCAACAGAGGTTTGATCACAAGAACAAACTCTTTTCCCATATGGTATCCCTTTAAAACAACCAATAGTGGTAACATATCAAAGTGTGCTCTAGTAAAAGCCTTTCTATATTTAGGATTATTTAGATTAACAAAATATGAAGACAGTATTGAAGGTGGGTGAAATAGCTGTTTATACATCACAGAGATTTTCAAGTCACCTATCATACCCAAATCACTTTGCACCCACTGATCTGTCTTTGCTTAGTAAGAGACTTAGCAGATGAAATCCAAGAGATCTTAAATAGTCAGCTGAGAAACCAAGATTGGCCACTATCCTCGAAACAAAACCACGCTAAGACCTATCCTTCATTTCCCTATATGCCAAAGTTAATAGTTCAGAAGCTATATGAAAAATAATCTTCAGCCAAAAATTGATGGTTATCTGGGGTAAAGATAATACCATTCTTTTCATCGCAGAGGGTGTTGAGGGCGGGATAGCAAGAAGCCTACATGTGAACTTGTTTTGGGAGATTTCCAAAGAATGGAAGTTTCCCAAGGCCCATACTGGCGCATCATATAAAAGCTGAGGTAATAGCTGCATTTTATGGATTTCTACAGTTGGCCGAACCAAACAACCACCTCTTCTCCTATGAAATTGCAATAAACCAATGATGGCTTTGTCAAGGTAATGTTTAGCATGCTCTATATGGGAAGTCCAAGAACCAGATTGATAGAAGAGCACACCTAGATATTTAAAAGTGGAAACTTGTTCTAGTGGTATGTCATATGTTTTCCAATTATAATAATGAGATCTTTTAGCAAAGACCATGACCTTGGATTTATCATAATTTACATACCATAGATGATCTTTGCAATATGAACTAAAATGTCTAAGTAATCTTCTAAAACCAATTTGAGTATGAGAGATTAACATAGTGTCATCTGCATAAAGTGGGATGGAAATATATTTCTCACCTACTTTAACTGGTAAAATCTCAGGCCCTGAGAGATAATCTACTATATCATTCAAATATAGATTTAAAAGTAGTGGGGCCAAGATGCAGCATTGTCGAACACCTTTTGTTGTTTTAACTGGGTTAGATAGTTGACCATGAAAACCAAATTGGATCTTCATACTTGTACCAGTATAAAGACCTTTTATATGTTCAAGCAACCTGTGGTTAATATTCAGATTTCTCAGTTTACTCCATAGATGATCTCTCGAGATAGAGTCAAATGTGGCTTTAATAACAATAAAAGCAACATACAATTGTTTAAAAGGATGAGTTGTGTACTTACTAATAAGGTGTTTTAATAGTAAACAATGATCAAGAGTAAAGTGACCCTGTCTAAAACTAATTTGCTGCAGTGCTATCAAATTATTCTCACGTACCCATATTTCCAATTTGGATAAAAGATGTCTAGCATAGAGTTTCCCTACCACATCTAGCAAGCTTATTGGCCTATAATTTGCTGAATTGGTACACTCATCCGTCTTATAAATTGGGACCACAATAGAGGATTTCCATTCTCGAGGAAATCTACCAGACTTATCAATGTTAGTAAAAAGAGAGGCTAGAACAGGTGCCTACCAATCTTGAAAGGTTTTAAGCAAATCTGGTGGTATAAAATTTTCACCTGTGGTTTTGTGACTACTCATTGAAGAGATGAGGGATTTTATTTCACAGTTACAGGAGACCATTCAGGCGAACTGATTAATAAAGACGTAGATGGACAACTAGTTACAATGCTCCTGTATGACTGATCATTAAATAATTTCAAAAAATACTCTTCCCATTGTTCTTTGGGTATATAATAATCTAACTCATATCAAACCTCCCTTCCAAAGCTGCACGAATTCTCCAAAATTTCGCCACATCTTTCTGATTTAAGGCCAATGAGTAGCTCATGATATGAGCCACAGTCAGCTCCAGGTCTTTTTTTTACTGATTGGATAGAGCTTCTCCATCTTTGACTGCAAATTATATAGTCAATCTGATTTTGGTGTTGCCCATCTGGTGATGTCCATGTGTAGAGTCGCCTCTTAGGTTGTTGGAAAAGGGTGTTCGCTATGACCAGTGTGTTCTCTTGACAAAACTCTGTTAACCTTTGCCCTGCTTCATTTTGCTTTCCAAGGCCAAACTTGTCTGTTATTCCGGTTGCCTTTTGACTTCCTACTTTAGCATTCCAGTCCCCTATGATGATGAGGACATCATTTTTTGGTGTTAGTTCTAGGAGGTGTTGTAGGTCTTCATAGAACCGGTCCACTTCAGCCTCTTCTGCATCAGTGGTTGGGGCATAGACTTGGATTACTGTGATGTTGAATGGCTTGCCTTGGAATCGGACAGAAATCATTCTGTCATTTTTTAGATTGTATCCTAGTACTGACTTTTGCACTCTCTTGTTGACTATAAAGGCCACACCATTTTTTCTATGAGATTCCTGACCACAGTAGTAGATATAATGGTCTTTTGAGTTAAATTCGCCCATTCCTGTCCACTTTAGTTCACTGATTCTTAAGATATCGATGTTCAGTCTTGCCATCTCATTTTTGACCACGTCAAGCTTACCTTGATTCATAGAACTTACATTCCAGGTTCCTATGCAGTATTGTTCTTTGCCGCATCGGACTTTCCTTTCACCATCAGACACATCCACAACTGATTGTTCTTTTGGCTTTGGCCCAGCCGCTTCACCCTTACTTGTACTTGCCCTCTGCTCTTCCTCGGTAGCATATTGGACACCTTCCGACCTGAGGGGCTCATCTTCCGCCGTCATATCTCTTAGCCTTTTGATACTGTCCATGGGGTTTTCTTGGCAAAAATACTGGAGTGGGTTGCCATTTCCTTCTCCAGGGGGATCACTCTTGGTCTGAGTTCTCTGCTGTGGCCTGTCCGTCTTGGGTGGCCCTTCACGGCATAGCCCACAGCTTCATTGAACTACACAAGCCCCCTCGCCACGACAAGGCAGTGATCCATGAGGGGGGAAATTAATTGTACCTTAGGATATTTATCTTCAAGATCACATATATAATTTTCCAAATCTATCCAACAGGTCTCATGACAGAAAACAGAAGAATAAGGAGGGATATATATTTACTGCCAGAATAGTCTGATCTTTAAACATCAAAAGACAGGCCTTCGCTAAAAGCGTCAAAAAAGGGAGAGGTATCACATCACACTTCAGTGAGGTTGAAATCAATCATGCCAACCCACCACTAGGATGTCCTTTAGCAGCCAAAGGCATGGCATTAAGTGAGTAACATCAATTTTGATGTTAACCAAGACTCTTGGAGGAAGATTATATCAAACCCTCTTATAAACTGCAGGAAAGAAGGGTCCTGAATTTTGTTATTCCAATCTGACATATTCTAAGAAATACACTTTAAATAATATTCACTCTGGGTTTCAAATAGTTAATTTAATTTCTCTATTTTATCTAACTCATTTGAATCTACTAAGATTGAACTGTTCTTGTACATATGAGTTGATACTAATTTGGGGAACTGTACAGGGCCAACAGGAAGGGGGCCTGTTGTCCTGATCTCATGCTCCTCCAGATAGCAGTTAAATTGCCCCCCAGTCAGGAGATCAGACTTAATTTGATGTTGAGAGGGAATATAATCCATGTTAGGGGTAAGCCAGTCACTACTACTAAGGGTAGCATCCTTTGATTTATCTAATTCTACAACTGACCGCATCTGCCGTGGAACTTCTATATAAGCTAAAGTAGCTATTGGGGAAAGTAGAACAGGCTTCTGAGATTAATCAATTTCCAACAATTTGTTCCTCAGGTGCTCAGGCCCATCAGTAATTGACTTTTCTTCTATTGTTGGAAGCATCCTAAATGAATTAATTAAATCTAACTCTGTAGCTTGGATAGTTGGCGAATCGCCTAATCTAATTCTGGATGCTTGGGAAGGTCATTCCATGTGATAAGATCATATTCCATACAGCTATCAGGGTCTCAAGGTTTACCCTTGGTGACCTACTCATCCTTATCAGCTGAGAATTCTGAGCTAAAAAGAGAGGTATGTAAGATATTCTTTAAAACTCTGGAAAGAAAAATACCCCAAGAGTTCAGTAAATCTTTCCTTTGCATAATCAGAGTCGGAACGGCTGGGCCATCAAATGATAGCAATAATCTTCTTATTGTAGAAGAGTTATTTAAAATTCCAAATGATCTCAAAATAATAGATGACCCCTTAATCCTTAAATTCACTTTTAGAAACTGAACTATGGCAAATTTAGAATTTAACAAAGGAGTCCCAGCATTCAGTAGTACAGTAAGACAGATCTGGCGAGTCTGTAGCACCAGTTGACTAGTATTTGGTGCATTTACCGAATGTACTTGCTGCCGTTTGTTTGCGCTGTATTGTGATAGAACTACCAGCTTGGCTGGTACAGGCTTATTATAACTAGATTTGCTCCTGCATCAATAAGCTGATCTAATGTAATAAGAATTAGTTTCAGTTGTCCAAAGACAATATTCATGTGTCCTTGCTGTCAAACAAGAAAGTTCAGTAACCATGTCATTCGCAACCATATCCACATCAGCTCCCTCACACCCCCTCTCCTGAGTGTCTGGGGAAGTCCCACTCAATAGAGGACAATTACCTGGCTGTTCATGAACCACAGAAGAAATACCAACATGAGAGGTTTCTAAATCAGGTGTTTCTTCAAGAACTGAAAACCTATTAGTAATGGGGATATTAAATACTGAAGAATCAGGCAATGCTAAAAAGTCATCAATTCTGCTTTGCTTGGAGTTCCTAGGGGGCGCCGTCTCTGTCGAGTCTCTTGGACGTTAATGGGCACCCATTGCACTTCAAGGAGAGTAATCAGAAAACCAAGCACATACAATAGACTTCAGCCACTCTCAGAAATCCTACCAAAGGCCAGTTCTGACTTTAACCCTTCAGGTCTTCAGTGTTCCTTTCAAATTCACATCCACAGTACACAATATGAAACTTCAAACACTGTAGACGCCAAAGCTGCAACACTCTCCAATCACCACTCCACTCAAATTCCCTGGCTGTAGGCAGAACTTAGTGGATGTGGCTGGATGTGAGTTAATTATAAGTTGTAACTTTTAAGTAACTACTAATATTTTTATTTATATTTATTTATTGTTAACATTTTTACCTTGCCCTCCCCGCGAGCGGGCTCAGGGCGGCTTACAAGAGGGCACAAGCCCATACATAAAAACATGATAAAACAGTAAAACCATTAAATAAAAACAAAACAAGAATAAAGTGCTCCATACTAACAAGATGGTCTCCGAAGATGGTAATAGTCACATACACTTCCAGGTCCTATTCCAGGTTCTAGGAATACCAAGGACCTCTGTGGTCAGAACTTCTGTTAAGTAGCCATGGCCTTATTTTTCATTTCAATTTTTCTCCCGGATCTCTGCCCCCCCTCCCCATGTAAAATATACTATGAAGATTGTAGCGCATCTGTACAGATTGTAGAGCATTAATTTTACACAGTCTGGCAGTGATTGTTTAAGGCAGTTCCTGAAGGAGTTCTCAGGTCTCTTATTTGATAGATTGCTAACAAAGTTCTTAGAGCAAATCCAAGGTTTTCAAGCTTGTGCCATTTTCATTGGTTTCTCGATCACAAGTTTTTACAGTCTTGGGTAGAAATGGTAGATAGTTGTACTTTTAAATGACCTTAAAGACCAAGTTGTGATAATTTAAGGTTTATTAACTAACCTTTAGGTGAGGCCTAGAATAAAATGGAGGCAAAGGTAAAGTTGTTATTTTACTAATACTGTATTTGGTATACTTCCAAATGGGCAATTCAAATGCCTGTGTTTCTGATCACTTAATAGAACATTAAATAATAATTGAAAGCAACCAATAATAATTAAATTATAAAATAAAATTATGATTTACAAATAATAATTAAAAGTAGCAAACCTTCTCATTTCGTATTTCATGGTCATATTAACTAGGATCTCTTGTGCTAGAGATTCACCTATCTATTATGAATTAACTTTCACTTTTACTTGGTGTAGTACAGGAGGATATTTTTCATTGGTATTTCAAGACTTTTTTGTGTGGAATTATTTGACAGTCCATAGAAGCAAATTCATAAACCTATATATTTGCAGTACAGAGGAAAAGTAACAAAAATGTTAGTTTTTGTTGCAAGAGCAACAAACAATGTAAAGAGAGGTTTTGCTGCATACATTTATTTAATATAAATTTGTTTATTTTGCCTATCCATTATTTGCATTAAAGCTTTTTGTAAAGGTATTTGTATATTACAAAGAAAATAAAAGAGAGGCCTCTCTTTTCCTTTTTGTAATAATAGAGGGAAATAAATAAATGTGGGGATGTGTCTTCTCCAATTTCTGTTTGCAGAACATGTATTGTGCTGTGCATGGTTAACAAAAAAAATGGTAACAAAACAGCATCACTGACAGACAAAATAGGAGTTTTTGCATTCTTATGGGGCTCTACAGATATGCAGAAAAATATTAGTTTTTTAATAAAGTGTCTTATCCCAAAGGTCCAACAGTCATTCAACATACTGTTTGCTCTCCCTCTTGGAGCTATGGGCTGTGTGGAATTAGATGTTAAAGGGGGGGGGGAGGAAACAGGTGGAAATGGGAAAATTGATCATAAAGGTTAATAATACCCTGGTGAGTAGAATAAGGGTCTGGATATATGTGCCATACCTTTGCCCTGATCTCCCTACCCTAGCCAGTCCAAGATGCTGTAAACTGAAAGGCTCTGTGACAACTTGGAAAGTCGAAAAACCCTAGGAAGAGGATTAATTAAGAATGGAAGGGGTGGAATTGGAATCATGGAATCATTTCCTTAGCTTGCCCTTCCCCCCCAATTTTCTCATGCTGCATAGTAAACATACCTTCATACTATATTGCATCACTCAACTTTACAACTTAATTAGTATTTTCATGCTCACCTAGCCCCAAGCCTTAGCAGTCAGAGCAGTGGTCATATAGATTAGAAACTGTCAATATAGCCCAAAGCTCAGCGGTGTTATACTGTTGGGGAGATTCCTTTCCCCCCACTCCCTCTCAGGCTTCCTTGTCTAATGTAATGTAAATATTGAAGAGTTTCTGTGAAGTTACAGGATGACTCATGAAAAGACCTGTGCTGAAATTTGTTGAGGATGGTGAACCTTAGTAAGAAGGAAAAACAGAATTTTTACATCTTACTTTTCAAACGTTGTCATTTAGATCAAACAGAATATGTAGATCAGTCGTAGATGTAAAATACCACAGTAAGGAATAAAAGGCAATATCCCTAGTTTGTTATTTATGTAGATTCATACAGAGATTCATTAACACAAATAACCTTTCTTCTTGTAGTATAAGGATGCATTTATGAAAGCAAATCCTGGCTATAAGTGGTGCCCACCTACAAACAAACCTGTGAAAACTCAGTCATCCACTGTTACTAACCGGAAAAAGCTGTGGGCTTTCCCATCAGAACCGGCAAAGGATTTGCCAAGTCCAAAAAAGTTGGTGAAGACTGAAGATATGCCTCAGCTGAACTTTGCAATGGCAGGTGAGCTTTAGATATCCTGAGTCTGATACATGTTACAATGAATCTGCTTATGTCCTTCCTTCATCAGACATACCTCTTTGTAAGAAAAAGACAGCATGTGCTACCTTTAAAAACAAACACACACACACCCCAAATGAGGACCAGAGTTTGGATAGAAGTAGGATTTAAATTGCATATTCAGCTATACATGTGTTGTCTGTAACAAAAGTGTTACTTAATACATTTACAAAGAAAACATATGTACTGTGATATTTGGACAGGACTCTAATCTCTGGCTTTTAGTAATGTTTGAAGCTATTTATCAAGGATTTGTTTCTGTTTGATAATACTACAATGCAACACACTGAGATCAATGGGAGTACACATCAGTTTCATAATACCATATGGTATACTATCATATATTGTATTATGACACTGATATTATGATCCTAGGGTAGTGCATTATGGTGGTGCACAACATAATACCCACAATGGATGGTACTAGGAAAATTGAAGCTATTTAGTGCTACAGTTCTCTAAAATTTGAACAGCTTCATATTTAATTACTTGTATTATACATTGTTATTGTAATTTGTTAGTATGCATACTTCTATTTATATATTTACAATGAAGGATTATCATTCTATTCCAGGTAAAGAGTATGGAATTTTTCCCCTCAGGTCTAAATATGTATTAAACCTGGCACGTGATGAAGTGTATTAAAACTTCTATTTATTCAAGCAAATGGTTGAGCTGGTTGGTTTTTCTTATGGTAATATGCAGTCTCTATGAAATAAAAAAATAACATATGTATGGTGTTGAGAGTGGTTTTTTTAGTCAGTAGTATGCGTTACTGTCCAAATCCCCTTTTTCCAGAAAAATAAGAGCTACACTGCCACACTCTGAAACTCTTTTCTGTTTCAGCAAGCTATTCTTTACAACTCCTTGTGATGAGCATTTCCTTCCATTTCCACACATTGAAAATATTGTTAACTGTAATACTAGCAAAAGTTGTGGTAATAGTTCACAAAACAATTTTTCTTTCACTGTTAATATTTAAGAGTGTTAAGTTTCTGAGTAAATTGTATATACCTAATGGAATGTAGGCTTACATAAATACATTTTAGTATCATTAAATACCTTGAAATGTTTTTAAATTGCACTTTGAATTGTAAATTGTTTTTTTCGGGGGGGGGAGTTATATTTTAATGCCATCAATAGCACATAAGAGAAAGATACGAAGTTTAAAAATTCATTTGCATATATATTCAATTTCTCATCTTTTCTGACTTATCTCCATTAGGATTTATTCTTTATCTTCAGTAAGCATCCATGTATTCTGTCCTCTCTTCCATCTGCCCCATGCTGCCTTTTCTAGTATGCCTTTCTAACAGCTTTTTTTGTTAAATAGGCTTAGACGAATAGGCCTTTCTTTAAAAAGCAAACAACAAGCTCTTTTCTCAGCTCTAATGGAGACTGCATGCATGTTTGGAATAAGTACAATATCAGTCTGTATTATGAAGAATATGTCTCTTTCATGGTTCTTTGTTCTTTTCTTTGTCTATGGCACATTCTAACTAAGAAGACAAATATCTGTTGTCCTTGGCATTTACTAAAAGAAAAACATTTTATAGTGCCATAATTCAAAACCATGCCCTAGTAAGTCTGTGGATGCATTCAAACATCATGTTCAACTACAGTTTATGAATCATGATTTGATGATAAGTCAGCTTAGTATAATGTCTGAATGCTCCTTGGTGGGTACAAACTGTGGCTTGTTGGTGAGCACAAAACACCATGGTTTTTATACTGAGATCTTCTAGATCCTAGTATGGAACTCTAATCACTGTACCACACTGACTTTTGTGAGGTGGCAGCTGCTGAACAGTAGGAAGCACCCGAGCCTGAGTGAGTCATGCAGGGTGGATAGTAGCAAGTTGCACAGTCATTGCTGGTGGGGCTGGACCCTCAAATGCCTGTTACTGACAGAAACTAAGGACTGAAAGTTGGCAGCAAAGGGTGCTGTTCCCTGCTCATGCCTGTTACTGACAGAAACTAAGGACTAAAAGTTGGCAAGGCTGGCAATACTGTTATGATTACTTAACAACAGCAACAATGGTCACTGAGAGGGCATTTGCTACTGGTGCTGTTTCTATTATTGGGCGTGTTAACCTCTCAAGGGCTCCGGTCACACGGCGAATTTGCCACAGGGGAGCCACGAGTGGATGGCGGATTTTCCAGCCGCGATCACACCACAACATCTGGGAAGTGGAGCACACCCGTGGCTAACCCGTGGCATGCCGCCAAAAATTTAAAAAATATCTCAACAAAGGTGGTGGCACGGGCTGCCTCCAGACTCCTGTGGTGTGATCGCGCCGGCGCGGCTTTTCCCCTCTGGCTGTCTGCGTTGCAGTGCATACACCGAGGGCCAGAACCGTGGGTTGCCGCCGACACGCCTTATCGCTACACCTCCCCCCCCAGTGTTTTTCAGCCCGTGTGACTGGGGCCAAAGTACCTTTTTTTTTAGATTTCAGATTTTTCTGAAAATTTGGAACTGTTCAGGAGTTGTGGAAAGATAGGTCATGTATTCCCAGTCTCTGGGTTTAAGTATCCACAGATATAGGGGGGTCATCTTGAAAATTAGATATACTTTTTGGCATTATCCTCGATTTCATTAACTGAGTATCCATATTAAGTTTCACAATGACTTTAAGGAAATGCAACTTGGTATCCAATATTTATGGAGAGCAAACAGTTCAGCATGAACAAGTTAAGCCTGTAGCAGAGGGATACGGCCACCCAAGAAGAGACATGATCTCCTACTCCTGGGGGACAGCTTCTCAAGTTCTAGGAATGTTCCCTCAAAGATCATTGGGGGGTGGTAACTGAGCTTCTGCTGCCAGGCCCCCCAGTAGGACAGAGAGAGCAAAACGTGGATTTCTTAAAGTCTTAGGCTGACTGGCTACTGTTGAGGGGAGAAACAGCCCACAATGCTGGCTTCAAAGGGGAACAAGAGCAAGTTTTCGGGCCCAGACAGATACCCCAACTACTTTCCAGCAACCATGGGTTTATCCTGGCGGCTGATGGGAATGATGCACTGCTGTGGAATGGCACCCTAGGAAACGGGAGCTGTGATGGAGAGTACCCTGTCTGGAGACAGTGCTGAAGTGACTGAAGCTGGGTCAACCCCCTTAGGGATCATGTAGCACCGGTGGAACTCCCAGGAAATATAGCCATGTTCATCCAGGTGCTTCTCATGTTTGGCATGCACTTCAATATGGTTCCCCACAACTTTCACATTCAGCTGCTCTGGTGAACAGTGTTTCACATCCAAGTGGACTGAGAACTTGTCTTTATCCATCTTCATCTCTGAGAGCCTGGTGTCCAGGATATGCGGCACCGGGATATGAGGCACCCGCATGTAGTAAGGGCTGAGTGTGTTCATGCCAGAGAACAATTCGGATTCTGGCAGCCCCTCGCCGAACCTCTGATCAAAGAGGCCCCTGCAGGAGCAGAGAGAAGCTGAAGGGCCGGTGCACCCAAGGCTGGTGGATAGTGATGTCCATGGCGTAGCTTGGCAGGCAGGCAAAGGTGCTTTTTCCTTCCTTTCTCATGACTGCACAATTGGAGATCTGGAGCAAATATACTGATGATAAGGCTCACCCTTCACACATTTGTTGCCTACATATTGATCCATACAAAGGTATATATCAGAATGTAATAATAGAAAAGATGTACAAGGACCTTCCAGTTAGATTCAAGTCCAGTAGCACCTTAGAGACCAACAAGATTTTCAGAGTATAAACTTTTGGGAGTCAAAGCTCCCTTAATCAGACATATTCTGAAAGTCTTGTTCGTCTCTAAGGTACTACTGGACTTGAATCTAACTGTTCTACTGAGGACCAACATGGCTGCTCTCTGAAACTGTCTTCGTAAAAGGTATTTCCAGAGTATGTAACACCTGCTGATTGAAGCAGATGGCCAAAGCACATGCAGTTCTGAAGGTAGAAAAGTAGAAAGTGGATGGAAGAGACAGGTCAAACTAAAAAGGGTGGTGATTTCTATGACTTGGATCCAGCCAGGCATTTCTATGACAAAATGGTTTCTGCCCCCAGAGCTCAACATTCTCACCTTTCTCTCTCTCAAAGTAACCCAAAATGGCCCCCAAAATGGTGTTCCGGAGGTACAGGAAACCTCATGAATTTTGGACGTGTAGTGGGAGGGAAGAAGTGTGATAAAGTGCAGGTGGAAATACTCAGTTGGATCCAAGCCTATAATTCTTATCAATATTGATCGCCAATTGACACAATTAAGCCCACTTTGAAATTGTGACTGAGTAATATATATTTCTTCTTTCTCTGATAGATCCTACACAAATGGGAGGCCTCAGTATGCTACTGTTAGCAGGAGAACATGCCTTGACTGCACAAGAGGTAAACAATTATCTTTCTTCCTACATGAGAACTATGATATATGAGATAATACAGCGTTTGATGTTGTTTTTGTTCAGTCACACAGTCGAGTCCGACTCTTCACTACCCCATGGACCACATCACGCCAGACCCTCCTGTCTTCTGCCATCCTCCAAACTTTGCTCAGTTTGAAATTGATATCATTGTCTAACCATCTCATCCTTTGCGGTCCCCTTCTTCTTTTACCTTCAGTCATTCTCAGCATCAGAGTCTTCTCCATTGAGTGTTCCCTTCTCATTTGGTGGCCAAAGTATTTGAGCTTCAGCTTCAGTATGTGGCCTTCCAGGGAACAGTCAGGGTTGATTACTTTTAGGATTGACTGATTTGATCTCCTTGCAGTCCAAGGGACTCTCAAGAGTCTTCTCCAGCACCATAATTCAAAAGCATCTATTCTTTGGCACTTTGCCTTCATTATGGTCCAACTCTCGCAGCCATACATTACTACCATCACTTTGGCAATAGAGATTTTGGTTGGCAGGGTGATGTCTCTACTTTGTATTATGCTGTCAAGGTTTGCCATTGCTTTCCTCCCAAGGAGCAGGCATCTTTTAATTTCATGGCTGCAGTCACCGTCTGCAGTGATCTTGGATACTAGGAATGTGAATTCTGTCATTACTTCCATGACTTCCCCTTCTATTTGCCAAGGATTTTTTTTTTTTGGCAAGGATTGATGGGGCCAGATGCCACGATCTTAGTTTTTTTGAAGTTGAGTTTCAAGCCAACTTTTGCACTCTCCTCTTTCACCCGTAGCAAGAGGCTCTTTAAGTCCTCTTCACTTTCTGCCATTAGAGTGGTATCGTTTGCATATCTGAGGTTGTTGAAGTTTTTCCTGGCAATCTTAATTCCGGCTTGTGATTCTTCCAGGCCGGCATTTCACATGATGTACTCTGCATATAAATTAAATAAGCAGGGTGACAATATACATCCTTGTCATACTCTTTTTCCTATGCTAAGCCAATCAGTTGTTCCATATCCAGTTCTAACTGTTGCTTCTTGGCCCTTATACACATTTCTCAGGAGACATGTGAGGTAGTCTGGTACTCCGATCTCTTTAAGGACTTCCCACAGTTTGTTGTGATCCACACATTCAAAGGTTTTAGCATAGTCAATGATGCAGAAGTAAACGTTTTTCTGGTATTTCCTTGCTTTCTCCATAACCCAGCGAATGTTGGCAATTTGATCTCTCATTCCTCTGCTTCTTCAAAACCCAGCTTTTACTTCTGGCAGTTCTCTATCTACGTACTGCTGAAGCCTAGCTTGTAGGATCTTGAGCATGACCTTGCTAGCATATGAAATGAGTGTAATTGTGTGATTGTTTGAACATTCCTTGGCATTATCCTTCTTTGGGCTTGGAATGTAAACTGACCTTTCCCAGTCCTGTGGCCACTGTTGTGTTTTCCAAATTTGGTAGCACTCTAGCAGCAGCATCTTTTAGGACTTTGAATAGCTCAGCTGGAATACTGTCATCTCCACTAGCTTTGTTGTCAGTAATGAATATAAACCTGTTCCCTTCAGCCCTCACGCCAAGACCCTTACAGGGGTCCCCACCTCCGGAAAATGGCACGCAGGCCGATTTCCGCCAAACGGATCCGGCCCCATGCTGTCACTGCCACGAGAGCTGGACCAACCGCTTGGTCCTGCTCCCGCCAACGCCTCTACAGCTGTAGCCAAGAGAGGAGGGAATAGCGTATCCCCTGCAGCCACATGTCCATACCCCATGCTGACAGGTGCACCCCAAGGCCTCCATACGGTGGGAGCTGTTTGGGTGGTGGATCCAAACACCACCTGTGGACTCAACTACCCTACCCAGTCTGCCAGACACCTTCCTCCGTGCCACGTCCACTTTTTCGGGATGAGCCGCTCCTCGCCATGACCTCCGTTCCAGCCAATTCGACCAAAAGAAGACTGTGTTGGGCAATACCTCACACAGGAAGGCCAAGTCAACCAGCACGTGGTGCTCCAGATACACACTGGGTCGTTCCGTCAAGGGATCAATTATGCTCTTACATTTAACTTAGTCATTTCTTATCTTCATCCTTTTTATTTTACATTCTGTAGCCCTCAGCTTTTCATGCTTCTCATTTTACATGTTTCTTCCTTTCTCTCTGCTTTCAATTGGTTTCCATTTCCCTGTAGGTTTCAGGTTAAAATCCTTCCTTTAGCTTATAAATGTGTCCATGATATTGCTCTGTCTTATCTTTCAGTTGTTTCACCGCTTTGCGTACTTTTCATCAAACCAAAAATTGTGTCTATTACTTTTCTGAACACCTAAAGACTTATCTGTGCTCCAAGGCTTACCTTGTTTGTTAATCTTGATTATTTTCTCTTATTCTTACTCATTTCTTGTTCCTTTTTTATTTAAATAGGTTGTAAGCTTCTCAGCAGGGCATTTTGATTTAAACATATTTTAGACATAATATTATACTGAATATATCTATTATCAGTTATTGCTACACACAACTCCACTAGTAAACCCCATGTTGAAAAGAAATTTTTGTCCCTGACATTTTCTTTCCTGTCATTTTTTGTTCCAGGTTTCTTCAAGTGCATGCCATTCCGATGCATCCAACTCTACCGAAGGATGTCTGAAGTCACCATTGTTTCAGTTTGCTGAGGTGCACTTCTTATAATTGCCCCCCTCCCCTGATATCTTGTGCTAGTAGACTGCTTTTCTCCAGTGGAAGGAGCATTCTCTGTGTTGCAAAATGCTCAATAGGCTTCATAGAGACAGGGGAAATTTTCATCCTTTAGAGGAAAGTAGCAGAGGAGGCCTGTAGGATCCAACCAAATATCAGCAGAAATTCCCTTTATCGGTGCAACATTTTGCTGGACACTATGATTATAGGACAAGGCGTTCCGTGCGCCCTGGTGTTTAGTCATGCCGGCCACATGACCACGGAAACGTCTCTTCGGACAGCGCTGGCTCTTCGGCTTTGAAACAGAGATGAGCACCGCAACCCTAGAGTCGGATTCGACTGGCTTTCGAGCAAGGGAACTTTTACCTTTACCTTATAGACTATAGCCATCTTTGCCCAATGTATACATTAGGCATAATCCAATGAAAGTTAGCCATGGCTAAATCCAGGGCTTTTTTTTGTAGAAAAAGCCCAGCAGGAACTCATTAGCATAATGGGCCCCACCCAACAGCAGAAACCCATTAGCATATTAGGCCGCAACTGTGATGACACAGCTCATTAGCATAACAGGCCACACCCCATGCCTTCCCTTGGCTTGCCCAGGCAAGCTGGCCCTTCGACAAGCCGGAGAAGGCACAGGGAGGCATTTAAATGCCTCCCTGATCCTTCCAGGGGCCCCCTAGCCCGCCCGCCTTGGAGTCACCAGGGGGGTGTCGCTCTCCAGGCCTTCCCTCTGTAGCCACACACGCAGATGTTTTGGCTGTAGTGGGTGTGGCCAACTCTGAAGCCAG
>NW_015174849.1:1224477-1289407 GCF_001447785.1 Gekko japonicus
CCATTAAAGTCAATGGAGTTTCAATAAGTTGTAGATAAAGCCTGCTACATTAGGTATAAGTGTCCATGTGCAAGCACACTCCTTCAAATATACCAAAACAGTATTTCTTCAACCATTACATCTCAGAAGAGAGAGGGTGGAGGTGAGGGTTTAGATGCCAGGGAAGGGCCAATTAGAATCAAGACAGAAACAGAAATGGAAATTACCAGTCCACACATATAGTTAGAGGGTGAGCAGTAAATTAATTTATATTTTATGTTTTATTGTAAACTGTATGTCAGTCTTATGTAAGCTGCACTGAACTGGCCTTGGCTGGGAAAGCGGGGTAGAAATGTAATAAATAAATAAAATTCTTCAACGTGGTCTCTGTGCTTCACACCCATGTGATCTAGTGCGCACGCGCTGGATCTATCAGTGCTGTAGCAAGCTCTTTTTTCCCATTTTTTTTTTTAATTTTCAAACATATACCATCAAGCGCTTGTAACCTAATTTAAATACAGAATCAACCACAGTTCTTCTTTACAAACAATACTACTAAGTAATATACATATTTAACCTTTGGTTAAAATTTTCATTCAGTTATACAGTTTTGACCAAGTCTCTTCGAACTCTTGCCCTTCTTTATTTTTTAAGATAAATGTCAATCTGTTCATTTCTACTACATTTAACAATTTATCAATTTTTAACATTTAATTTTATGTTCTTTCAATCAATACCTCCTGGCAGGCCCTGGCCCAAGGGATGCCCAACTTGTAGGGTTGCCAAGTCTTACCTGCTGCTGGAGCGGGGGGCTCCCAGCTTGTTCCTGGAGCAAGCGCGTGCCGCAACCCCGTCACCCGGAAGTGACACGACCACGCCGGGCACGCTGGGGGTGGGGCCACGACCATCCGAGGGAAAACCATAGAGTTTTCCCTCCAAATTTCGGGGGGATGTTTAAATCCCCCTGAAAGTGCCAGAGCGTTCCGTGCACATGCGCACGGAACGCTCTGCGACCGAGGCTGCAGCCGCTGCCACTTGGAAGGGAAGCGGCGAGCCGGGAGGGGGGGCAGACTGGCGAGGGCTGAGCGGCTCGGCTCGGAGCCGGGGGGGAAGCCACCACCACCGCTGCCACCCCCGGGCGGGCGGCCGGGGAACAGCGAGGCCCGGGCGGCTGCAGCCTCCCGGGCCTCGGTTTGGAGTCGGGCGCGGGGGGGGGAGAGGCAGAGGGGTGGAGGACACGGGGAAACAGCGGGATGGGGGTACTTACTTCCTCCTGCTGCTTCCTCTGCCTCCGTCCCGCGAGTATCGTGGGTCCACCCCTTGTAGCATCTAATTTCCAATATCTCGCATACAATATTCTAGCCGAAGTCACACATATTATTATTTTATCAGTTTTTACAAATGACTCTGGGACTAGATTCAGCAAGAATACTTCTGGTTTAAAAGGTATCGGGGTTAATATTATATCTTGAATACTTTTTTGAATCATTTTCCAGAAGGATTGTGCTTTAATACAGGACCACCACATATGATAATAAGATCCAATATGTTGTTTACACTTCCAGCAGGTGTTTGTCAATAACCAATTAAATTTAGCTAGCTTCACTGTATATAAGTACCATCTGTTTATCACTTTATATATATTCTCTTTAAAGGTCATAGATCTGGTAATTCTAATATTGGCTTTCCAAATCTTAAACCAGTCCTCCCAGTCGATTTCGTATTCTAGATCCTTAATCCATAATTTCATTACCATTCTATCTGTAGCAAGCTCTTTTAACGGATTTTCGCGCCCAGTCCCTTGGGCATGCGCAGGAACCCAAACACGCATGCCCAGAGGGGTGGGCGCGGACATCCCACCAGTTCCTTTCTTACCGCCATGTTAAGTAGACCTCTTCTTCGTCGGTCCAATCGATTCACTGTTAGCTTTCGCCTCACAGCTCTTAGGAATTATTTCCAAATTTTCTTTTAATTAATTTTTGGTTGTTTCTTCTTCTTAAACAGTTTTTTAAAAAAAAAATTTTTTTTGCTTTCTACTGAGGGGGAATTTACCTCAGGCCTTCGGGCTACCCCTCCCCCAAACATTCCCTCTTCTTCTTTTCTTGGATGGAGAAGAAGTGGGGATTTTTTAATAGGTGCAAGGTTTGCGGTAGCAAACTTGCTCCACCCGAACGTCATACCCTCTGCATTTTTTGCCTCGGAGAGTCTCACCAGCCAGAGTCCTGTCATCACTGTGCGCGTTTCTCCAACCAAATGAGAAAAAAACGCGCTGTGTGCCTTAAAGTGGCGCTGCTTGAATCGGCCCTTGCTCCTGCCTCATCGATGGAGGAGAGACCGTCTACATCGACAGCTCTGGCATCGAGACCTGCCTCCAATGTCGACCGCCCGACACCGAAGCTCTCGACATCGAAGGCACAATCGTCCGCTTCCACACCAGTCAAAAAGAAGGCTAAGGCAAGTAAAGATCACAAGTCCGCTAAGAAGGGCACCTCCAAGCCCCTGAAGGTGGCGAAGAAGGGGAAGGAAGCGGTGTCTGCACTGGGTGATGCCCCTAAAGTGTCTCCCGCTCCAACGGCAGTATCGATATCGGAGGCCCAAGTCCCTCCACCGATACCGACCATCCATGTTTTGGACTCCCCTGTCCACCAAACGGAGCATCCTTACTCCGACATCGAAACAGTAGAGCTCCTAAGTCATCAAATGGATGCAGAGCCGTCTCCGTCTCCTTCCCCGTTGTCGACATCGACGGTATCGGAAGCTCCCGACATTGATCCACATCAGAACCAATATACTTCATGCGACACGCAGCGTCACCCTCCACGTCTGCATGATCAATCTGTTGATATCGACAACCGAGACTACAGGGACGGCTCTCACAGACGGGGTGCTGCTTTGTCTCCCAGACGTCCGCGGTCCAGAAGTCGCTCCCCAAGAGTCTTCCTGCCCCCACCACCACCAATGTCGTGGGATCAATGACAGTTGAGGTACCTATACGGGGCTTATCCACCATCCATGCCCTGGTTGACTCCGGCGGGCTATTCCAATTGGGATCGCTACTCGTCCCACTCTGTTTATAGGTCAAGATCGCCCCACAAGTCGAAACCTTCAGCATCTCTGCCGCGTCCTCCTATAGTCGATCCTTCCCACCATACTCTGGAACCAAGTCGTCCTGTCAACCCTCTGGTCAATCTAACCCCGGTCATCCCTGTCATCCAAACAACTTGTCAACAGGACACTTCGGTCCAAATACCACAAGACTCCTCTGACTTCATTGAAGAGGACTCAGATACGGAGGCTTCTGAAGCTCATACCTCTCCTGACTATACATCTCCAAACCAGGATGTCGCTGAGGACTTACCCGTATCCCCATCCGACAACCTTACATCCTACACAGATCTAGTCAAAAGAATGACCCGCTCTTTAGGCCTCTCTGTCGTCCAGCAGCATCCACAGGCAACTGATGCAGTTTATGATATAGTTCAGTTAGATACCTCTTCCACCTTGGCATTGCCCATGTCTTCCGTCCTTCTGCAGGCAGCGAAGGCACCATGGCTAAAACCTTCGTCTGCTCCTATGTCCACAAGGCGACTGGACCATATGTACAGGATACAAGAGGCAGATGCCGAATTCCTATTCTCACACCCTCAGCCAAACTCTATAGTAATTACATCTTCCTCCAAATCCAAGAGGATGCATTCCGCACCTTCTGACAAGGAAGGAAAGAAATTAGATGCCTTCAGCAGGCGCTTTTACTCCACGGGAGCATTGGGAGTCAAGGCAACTAATTACCTGGCCTGTATGAACAGGTATCAATACACTCTCTGGGAAAGGTTCTCAGAACTACTCAGCCACCTCCCAGACGATAAACTTCAAGCAGCCAGAGTCATACAAAAAGAAGGCATGGTGTTGGCAAAACAGCAGCTCAACACTACCAAACATGTCCTCGAGGCGTCTTCTAGAACGATGGCCTCTGCAATAGCTCTCAGAAGACATTCCTGGCTCCGCAACACTAACCTCCCTATAGATACTAGATCTTATGTGGAAGATCTCCCTTTCGATGGCCTGGGGCTTTTCAACGCTACCACTGATTCTACTCTACAGGAGTTAGATAAAAGCATAAAAGCTTCTCGAGCTCTAGGAGTCTCATCCTCTGCAAAACAACAATACCGTCCTCGCACCTGGTCGAGGTCCTGGCAGAGGTGTACACCAACTCATCAGTCTCCAGACACACGATGGAGACCACGAGCGTCTTCGGGAGGCCAAAAACCCAGTTTTCAGAAACCAAAATTCGGTTCAGGGCAGCAAGCTTCCCGCACCAAACAGTCAAAACCCTCCAAGCAGGGTTTTTGACTTCCCTGTCACTGAGTCAGCTCCTACCCGTCTGTTTGCCTTTCTTCATGCCTGGCGTCTCATCACCTCGGACGAGTGGGTGCTCTCCATCTTAACCTGAGGCTACAAAATTCAGTTCCACCAGAACCCCAATACTCCAGTCGTCATCTCCACGCCCCCTTCCCCACCTCTCCTCGAGGAGGTGTCCATCCTTCTGCAGAAGGGAGCCATTGAACAGGTACCACCACACCTCCAAGGGACAGGATTTTATTCCCGATACTTCACAGTCCCGAAGAGAGACGGAGGCGTTCGACCCATATTAGATCTAAGGGAACTGAACCGTTTTGTGACCTACCACCACTTCCGCATAGTGTCCCTACAACAGATCATGCCATTGCTCCGGAGACACATCTGGATGGCCACCCTGATCTCCAAGACGCATATTTCCACCTTACTATCCACACCTTCCACCGCCAATACCTACGCTTTGCGATTGGTCAACAGCACTACCAGTATACGGCCCTTCCATTTGGCCTATCCAGCGCCCCAAGGGTCTTCACAAAGACTATGATTGTGGTTGCAGCTTTCCTCCATCTCCGGGGAATTTCCATCTACCCGTTTATAGACGATTGGCTTCTGGTAGCGCAAACCCTGGCTTTACCAGACAACCAGGGCCTACGAGTCAATCAACAAAAGTCTCACTTGTATCCGGTCCAGAGAATACAATACATCGGCGCAATACTGGATTCAGCGACATGCATGGTTTACCTGCCACACAACAGGGCAGCAGATATAATTTCCCTAGCCACCGTTGTCCGTACCCAACCCTCCGTCACTGCCTTCCTAATTCAGAGGCTGTTAGGCCTCATGGCTGCAACTACGTCAGTTCTCGTTTTCGCCAGACTCAAAATCCATCCTTTACAACTCTGGTTCATCCACAACTACAACCGGGTTAGAACGGGTTAGAACGGGTTAGAACGGATAAAAGGAAGTACTTCTTCACCCAAAGAGTGATTAACACATGGAATTCACTGCCACAGGAAGTGGTGGGTGCTACAAGCATGGACAGCTTCAAAAGGGAATTAGATAAGCATATGGAGCAGAGGTCCATCAGTGGCTATTAGCCACAAGGTATAGCTAGGGGCTCTGGGGCAAGTGATGCTCTGTCTTCTTGGTGCTTGGGGGGGGTCAACAGTGGGAGGGCTTCTAATGTCCTGGCCCCACTGGTGGACCTCCTGATGGCACTGGTATTTCTGGCCACTGTGTGACACAGAGTGTTGGACTGGATGGGCCTTTGGCCTGATCCAACATTGGCGTCTCTTATGTTCTCTTAACCAGTCGGAAAACGTGCGCAATGTCATCCTATCCCCTCTTCCCAGCATACAGGACTCTTTACTTTGGTGGACTGTCCCTTCAAATATCCTTCAGGGAGCGCCCCTCCACCCTCCGTCACCCGAGATCACCATTACAACGGATGCTTCCCTGACGGGATGGGGTGCACACTCCATGGGCCTCTCTGTTGGAGACAAGTGGAACACACAGACGAGGGAGCAACACATAAACTTTCTAGAACTCCTCGCTATACAACACGCTGTCACCAGTTTCCTCCCTTTAATCAAGGGAAAATGTGTCACGGTCCTCACGGACAATACCATTGCACTTTCCTATGTCAACAGACAAAGAGGCACTGTTTCCCTACGACTCTGCACCCTCGCCATTCAGCTGTGGGAGTTTTGCATCGGCAACAACATATTCCTTGTAACCACTCACATTCCAGGATGCATGAACGTGCAGGCAGACCATCTAAGTCGAGCAGGACTCAGCCTTCACGAGTGGGGAATGAACCCAACATACCTCCTCCCACTCTTCCACAAGTGGGGAGTTCCCCAAGTCGATGTCTTTGCAAACAGAAACAACAAAAAGTATCCTCTGTTCTGCAGTCGAGGAGGCAAGGACCCACAATCTCAAGGGTAATCTCCTTTACCCTTGGTCCTCGGGACTTCTTTACCTGTTCCCCACCACCACCTCTGCTTCTTAGAGTGGTCCCTAAAATTCTCAAAGATGCCGCGGACTGTATCTTAATAACCCTATGGTGGCCGAGACAACCTTGGTTTTCAACGGTCCTGGAGTTATCACAGTTATCATCAGTTCCCTCCGGCTCAGGACCTCCTCCTTCTCTCCAACTCCCCCATCCTACATCACGACATACCGCAATTTCCAAACCGGCTTCTCCTCCCGCGTAGTGAACATCCTCTTGAATTCCAGGAAGCCTACTACGCGGAGGTCTTACAATTATAAATGGTGAAGGTTCTGTTCTTCCCTTGGTGATGACGCCCCTTGAGCCACCTCAGTGGGTCTCGAAAGAGTTTTCCAATTCCTCCTCTCCTTGGCTGATTCGGGACTTTCCCATTCATCATTAAGAGTTTATTTGGCCGCTCTCTTGGCCTACCATGTTCCAGTTGACGGATGCACTTTGTTTTCACATCCGATTTCCAAACGATTTTTAAAGGGTTTGTTACACCTCTATCCTCCTGTTAAAACTCCAGTCGCTCCCTGGGACCTTCCTCTAGTTCTACGCCAGCTCACGTGGAAGCCCTTTGAGCCCCTTGCTACATGTGACCTGAAACTCCTCGCATTGAAAACGGCCTTTTTAATTGCTATCACATCGGCAAGGCGAGTTGGAGAAATATTGGCTTTCCGACACGATACACCTTACCTGTCGTTTCTGCCAGATGGAGTCCGCCTCATCCCAGACACCTCCTTCCTGCCGAAGGTGGTGTCAGAGTTCCACCTGCAGGCAGAGGTTTTCCTCCCTGACTTCTTCCCAAATCCAACATCAGCGGAGGACAGATTATTACACACCTTGGACGTGAAGCGGGCTCTCCTGTTCTATCTCAATAGAACACACCCAACTAGGCGGGACTCACAACTTTTCATCTCGTACACTTCGGCACGTCTGGGCACTCGCATCACGGCCCAGCGCCTGTCAAAGTGGATTGGGGGTCTCATCCGTCTGTGTTACCAGATCGCCAAACAGCCATTGCCTGGCCCTATCAGGGCTCATTCTACCAGGGCTGTCGCGACTTCCACTGCCTTCCTCCAGGGAGTGCCGCTGACGGACATTTGCAAAGCCACTACGTGGGCCACGCCTAACACCTTCATTAGGCACTATGCCCTAGACGTCCTTACGAACACCAATACCAACATGGGATGTCACATTCTGTCTTCGGCTATGCAGTGAAAGACCTGCCAGCACTCTCCTCCAGGTAGGCTACTGCTTGCTAATCTCCCATGGGTGTGAAGCACAGAGACCACGACGAAGATAAGCAGGTTGCTTACCAGTAACTGGTGATCTTCGAGTGGTCATCTGTGCATTCCCACCACCCGGCCTCCTTCCCCTTCAGCTTCTACATTTTTAATAGGGGTTGATTTGTGGCAGTTTGAAGGAACTGGCGGGATGTCTGTGCCCACCCCTCTGGGCATGCGCGGTGGGGTTCCTGCGCATGCCCGAGGGACTGGGCGTGAAAATCTGTTAAAAGAGCTTGCTACAGCACCAATCGATCCAGTGTGTGTGCACTAGATCCCATGGGTGTGAATGCACAGATGACCACTCGAAGATCACCAGTTACTGGTAACCAACCTGCTTTTTCATACAGCATAACGAAGATTTTTAACAAATTCAAGGATCAAACAGGGATCCTGTTACGGACTGGTAATTTCCATTTCTGTTTCTGCACAAATATAGTTATTGAATTTGTTTATTATGTGGAGCTGCAGTGGCTCAAGTGGTTAAGACGCTGAACTGCAGGCTGTGGAAGGTCAGTAGTTCAGCAGTTCAAGACCCGGGTGCCGCAAGAAGGGGTGAGCTCCCGTCTCTAGTTCCAGCTCCTGCCAACCTAGCAGTTCGAAAGCAAGAAATTGCAAGTAGATAAATAGGTACCACTTTGGTGGGAAGGTAACAGCGTTCCGTGCGCCTTGGTGTTTAGTCATGCCGGCCACATGACCACGGAAACGTCTTCGGACAGCGCTGGCTCTTCGGCTTTGAAACGGAGATGAGCACCGCAACCCTAGAGTCGGATTCGACTGGCTTTCGAGCAAGGGAACCTTTACCTTTACCTAGCATGGGCATATAAAAGAGGCTGTAGAATTCCACTCCCCTGGATACCTATGAATGTGTGAACCATTTCAGAAGTGTTCTAAAAATACTTTTTGTTTATTATGGCTTTGTTTTGGTGGCATACCTTGCAATGTAAATACATTCACAGAAATTAATGATATGTAAATAGTTTAGGCAACCTGACAGTCCCATACAAACATATGTTAGTAATTTTACCACACCCTATGACATGAAAGAAAAATATAAACAGCTCTCTATTTTATATGAGCTTTCCTGTCTGGTCACCTGCAGGCAATAGTAACTCCCCACAGGCAATTAGGTGAGAGTTTACTTAGAAGTTTATTGCTGGCTGAATTAAAAATTTTAACTGGGTATGCAGTTGTAATATACATTTTATTTAGCCTGAATTTACTGAATATTCTATACATTCTAACATTTATTTTAATACAACTTGAGATGTCAAGCCAAAGAAAAGCAAAGATAAGAAATGTGTCCTGTTGAAATAAATGGGATGTAAATATGTAACTTTAGCAAGCTCATGCCTTCAATTTTCTTCAGAGTAGTCCAGAAAATCACAGTCTTCTAAATGAATGCTTTGACCACACATTTACCATTGGCAGCATAAAATCTTGAGCTATCATATGAGAATGTTTCAGGGGTTCAAAAAGAATCAGCCACTAAAATCATAAGGGTGTTATCTTAAAAGTCATTTCTTGTAAGAAGGGTCATTTGAAATCTGTGCAATCTGTTCCAGCTATAAGCGTCTTCAGAATAATATCTGCATATCTTGATCAGGAAATTTTAATTCCATTCTACTATTCATTCAGAATGGTAGAAAAGGAACGAGTTTAGTGCTTTGCGCAACTAACATTCCATATTGTATGCATAATTTGCTTTCTGTCAACACATGAGATCAAAGCTTTTGACTTAGCTGTTATCTGTATGGTAGATTCTTTGCTAGTTCCTTTGCAATTCTTCTTTCTTTGTTCTGGTTGTCATGCTAGGTCTGCCACAGATTTTAGTAGTGGAAGTGATGTTGGTATTTTTTTGCAATTTACTATTTACTGGTCCCTTAAGAAAACAACTTCTCTGTAGTGCTGTGTGTCCTGAGAAATCAAAAGTATGAAAAGCTTTTTGACATTTCAAATGAAGTAACAAAATGGATTGTGTTGACATCAATGTAATATTCAGTGTTATTTTTTTAAAAAAAAAATCAGATCTCTTCAAGCCCATCACAACCAGATGTCCCTTCAGATGCAAAAGAAAGTGAGGATTCTACACTATTTTCATTTTCTGAGGTATGACTATTGTGAATTTCTGAAAAATTGTAGAAGAAATACAGAGAGATGTGACTGAGCAGACTTCACACCAAAATTTTCAAACGTTGCAATACTGATGCTGTAACAGACTAAGTGCATAGCATACTGAGTTTAAGTGTCTGAAGTATATAATCAATAGTCCATATGGAAAATGTGTTTTTATTATGTACCTTGCTTAGGAGCAGTTGTGGTGTGAAAGTGCACATTTCCTTCATGAAGGAAATGGAACTTCCCAGTGACAGGTGATTTTAGCCTTTGGACTCTACAGTTTAAGGCCTCCCTCTGCCCAGTGCTGGAACCAGACAATAATTGACTAAAGTTGAATTTACAGCACTTATGCTGACTGAGTTTGGAAACAGTGGAGGACCCAAAAGAAATCTGAGCACCACAGTGAGAAATGTTGATATTTACTGTCTGTAAACATAAACAACAGGTTCTCCTTAATTAAAGGGTAAAGTGTGCATTTAAGGTGCATTAATCTAGAATTCTGTTTTTAAATTTTTCTTTTATGGCTGAATGATCACAGCCATCTCTCTGCTTCTGAAATTGGGGGTAGGGGCTCCAAACCATGAGAGTGTACACAAAGTCTTCACACAAATTTGCTGCCACAAGATGGAGCAATAGCCACTAGAGTAGAAAGATCGCTTTATTGTAAGGATTAGGCAGATTCACAGAGGATGGTTGTGTCAGTGGTCATTAGCCACAGTAGCTGAATGGAAACGCTGTGTTTGGAGGCAGCTCCCAGTGCCAGATGCAAAAGAGAGCAAAGCAGGGGAGATACATAAACCAAGCATATTAGGCGCGAAGGTGGACAATAAGGGGGAAAATGGTATTCATTAATGTACTGCAGAAAGTGGGGTTTCCCATCATGGGGAATATGAGTAATTAAATGTTGAATCAAACAAATGTAATGCTGATGCTCATAAAGTTAACTTTTTAATAAGCCGTAACCTATTTAATTATGCAGATGGGGGGGAACAAAGCAGCTTTTCAGTTTTAATTTTTCTAAGTCTACAGATAGTCTCATACAGTTAGTTTCTAACAAGACACTGAAGAAGACTGAAAATACAACTGATGAAATTGTTCCTTTCCCAAAAAACTTATCCCGAAACGTTAAGTATAAAGCCTCAAAAATTTCTGCATGAGCCCTGACCTGGAGAGCCTAGGCAAAACTGATCTTGTCAGATCTCAGAAGCTAAGTAGGGCCGGCCTTGGCAAGTATTTGGATGAGAGACCACCAAAGAATTCCAGGGCCAGAAGGCAGAGGCACACTATCAAGCCGCTTCTCTGAATGTCCTCCATGCCGCAGAGGTTGCCATGACTTCCAGGCACAGGTGCATGCGTGCACGCACACACACACACAATGTAAAAAAAAAACCCAAAAAATTTCCACATGAAATAAACAAAAGAAGAGAAAAATGAAAGGATATAGAGAAATGGCAAGTAGAGGCACTAAAATCCATAGTCTGAATGCTGCTGCTTATTATTTAAAATATGAGACAGAGGACCTCTCCTGTAGATAACAGAGATGGCTTGATACCCTGGCCTGACATCCTGGAGGGCAGCTGTCAGTCTGAATAAAAAGGGGTATAGAAATATGTCTGCCCTCTTAGAACTGGTGATTTAAAAACTGAACTTGATAACTAGAACTTTAGCTGCAAGAAACTTCTACCATGTCTACTCTGTTTCATCTTGCTGCATACTCCTTATGTACATTTTGTACCAATTCTCCCTCTTGTAATCCTTTCCTCTCCCCTACTGTATTATTCTTTATTTTCTCCAGAACCTGGTTTTTTACACAGTTTAAATGTAGCATGTGAGCAATCTAGCTATTTAGTCCTCTTTCACTTAAAGTAGTGCCATTTTTGTTTTGGTGTAGTGGTTAAGTGCGCAGACTCTAATCTGGGAGAACCGGGTTTGATTCCCCACTCCTCCACTTGCACCCGGCTGGATGATCTTGGGCAAGCCGTAGTTCTGATAAGAGCTGTCCTTGAAAAAGAGCAGTTTCTGTCAAGAGCTCTCTCAGCCCCACCTACCTCACAGGGTGTCTGTTGTGGGGAGGGGAAAGGAAAGGAGTTTATAAGCCGCTCTGAGACACCTTTGGGTAGTGAAGGGTGGGGTATAAATCCAATCTCGTCTTCTCTTCTCTCGCTTCTTTTATCCTTGTAACAGTTTACCCAGCATCAGATGAGAGGAGGAGGCATAAGGAGGCAAATTCAGCTGGCTGATTGCCAGATATTGGTTTTACACAAGTATAATCCAATATTGAAGCTTTTGAAACAAAAAAGTCTATAGTTCTCGACATTCAGATTCTCCTATTGTTTTATGTTTGTGTGAAAACCTTTTTACTTATATAAAGTTCCTTATTTTGAAGTAATCGTCATAATATTCATAACAAAAGAAAGATAAAAAGCAACACCATTTAATTTCAAAATTTCCTAGCCCCATAAATGGAAAAAATCATAGCAACTAATTGAAACAGAGCCCTGGCACTCTCAAGCTGCATTGTGAACTCTTAAGCAGAACACGTCTGTACACGCTCGGGCGTTACTCAGCCTCTGGTTGTTGTAGAAAAGACCTACCACAAAAAAATTTAAAAGCCCACTGGAACCATAAGTCTCTATTAGATCTCCTTGAGAATTGATTACCTGAGCCAAAAGTATTTGGTGGTTCAGCTTCCTTACTTGAAGGCATGTAGATGCGCCATTTCCTGAGGGTCAGGGATGAGAGTGAACCCTCCATAACATTGACTGGAATGCCTCTGGTTTTGAAACTTAGTCTCGGACCCTTCCAAGTGAATTCTCCAAGAGTCAGTTCCCATTATGCAGCTGTCTGAAGACAGCAGCTTCTTTATAGGGGCTCTTGCAGGATGAAGCAGCAGGGGGAAGTGTCAACACAGGTACAAAAACTCAGCCTTCAGAGCCTGGCCTTTCCAGTCTTCAAATCCCATTATATTCAAACAAATCACATTACTTCCCCACCCTTCTTCCTTTGTCTGTTCCTCATTTTTCTTCATTCACAAACATTTTCTTTCTACAGAGACACATTTTTAATCTTATCATTATCTGTCCTTCCACTTTCCCGCATTTTAAATCCTTTTTATACCTATCTTTTTTCTCTCTCCAATAGCCTTCTTTGGAAATAGGCCTTAATTTGAAGTGTAGTTATCCTATTGCAAGAGCTCTGCTCTGGAAGAATAATGTAGTAATAAGAATGACTGTAAGGATATGCAAGATGTTTTTCCTTTGACCACTGATTAAAGTTACTCCGTGATATTCATTGAAGGAAGGGCTCAAATGTCAGAAGAGCTGACTTCTAAGTAGAGTTGGGCCTTGCCACCTGTCAAACAATTCCTAGGAAGAAGCAGTGAATTAGTGGTGGAGAAGAGCATATTAGAACAGAGTCCTCCCTCTCATTAGAACATTAAAGTCTCTGTCTAGCTCTCCTTTCAGATTTTGCACACAAAAAAAGAAAGAAGAAAGAAATTAGATGCTTAGTATCAAATAGCCGCACCTGCACATTGCACTCTAAGGTGCACTCATTTTGTTTAATGCAGTAACTAGAATTCCTCCTATAGCCACCTATAGATTTCTTGAGTAAAAAATACCTATTTTTGATTGCCTTTTGATTGAGAGCCAGTTTGGTGTAGTAGTTAGGAGCACGGACTCTAATCTGGGAAAACCAGGTTTGATTCCTCACTCCTCCTCTTGCAGCTGCTGGATGACCTTGGGCAAGCCACAATTCTATCAGAGCTGTCCTTAAAAGGGCAGTTCTTGAAAGAGCTCTCTCAGCCCCACCTACCTCACAAGGGTGTCTGTTGTGGGGAGGGGAAGGGAAAGGAGTTTGTAAATTACTCTTCAGACTCCGAATGAAGGGTGTGGTATAAATCCATTCTCTTCTTCTTCTTTTTATAAAGGTTATATCCTGTGGATTAGGAAGGACTTTTTTTTAAATTTTATTTTATTTTCTACAGAAATCCTACAAAACTACACACTAACTAAAATTACAGCTATACAACAACCATATATGATAATAATTAATATCTTAAGTCAAAGCTTTTCTCTTATTCAAGTTAAGAATAAAAATTTTATTCTATTGTTTTGATATGCAGAAAATTGAAATTATTGACAATGCAAGATTAAATAATGTAATCTAACATTTCTTCTAAAGTTTAAGATATTTTCTGCCTTTCCTTCCTCTCTTCTTCCTTTTATCGTATCGGGGTGGTTTGGGTGCTGCCGCTCCCAATTCTGATTCAGATTGTACTTCTGAGCTGCCACCTGCAGATGTTTAGTGGTTTTCCAAGCCATGCGGACTGTCCAGTTCTCCTTCTTCTTCCTCTGAGTTCTTTGGTGTAGTGGTTAAGTGCGCGGACTCTAATCTGGGAGAACCGAGTTTGATTCCCCACTCCTCCACTTGCACCTGGCTAGATGACCTTGGGCAAGCCATAGCTCTGATAAGAGCTGTTCTTGACAAAGAGCAGTTTCTGTCAGAGCTCTCTCAGCCCCACCTACCACAGGGTGTCTGTTGTGGGGAAGGGAAAGGAAAGGAGTTTGAAAGCTGCTCTGAGACATCTAGTGAAGGGCAGGGTATAAATCCAATCTCCTCTCCTCCTTTGTATCTTCTTTAGGTTCCTGGTACCTTTTCAAAAACTGCTTCACTTTGGTAAAAGAGTCAATCTTTTCTTTTTTGCCTTTGTAGTTGAACATCAAGCCTTCAGGTAGTATCCATCGGTAGGTAGTGGAATTTTCCTGTAGATAGGTGGTTAAGCTCTTGTATTGTTTTCTCTTCTTCCTTATCTCAAATGGAATGTCTTTTAGTATTCTGATGTTTTCTTCTTTGATTTTCAGTGTAGTCCCAGATGTTGCTTTCAATATTGCATCTCTCATAGATCTCATAGAGAATCTGACGTATATTTCACCAGGCAGGGTTTTGTTCTTAATCAATTCCGAATATGTCCGGTAGATCATATCCATTTCGCTTTGTAATACTTCTGCCTTAATGCCTGTCACTAGTGCAAGCGCTTCACTAAGGATTTTTTTCAGATTCTCAGATTTGTCTTCTGGTACACTTTGAAATCTCAACACGTATGAAGATTTTTCCATTTGTAGCTGCAAAAGTTGAGTTTTATCTGAAGATCTTTCTTTTTCCACAACTTCCAGTCTTTGATCAATTGCTTTAGTCTTCTTTTCAACTTCTTTTGTTGGATTCTTTTAGCTGTTTTTGTGAAGACTCCAAGGTCTTGCTGATGTCATCTGAGCCACCAGAGGTCGCAATGCAGTATCCAGCATGGCTGCAAAGTCAAAGTTCACTTCTGGTTTAGAAACCGGACGTGTTTAGCTGGCAGTTCCTTGTTGAAGTTTCGCTTTCGCCGCTATCTTTTCAGCCCAATAAGACATTGTTTATGTTTTGTAAAAGTTCGCTTAAGTCTTTAGAAGTTTATTTGCTCTAATGCCTTAACAGTCTGGCATTGTACTGATGAAATTCACCCATCTGCTCAAACGCCGCCATTTCTGCCCCCTCTAATGCTTTTAAATCTTTGCCATTTTCAAGCCCACCCCCTCTGCTTTTTCTTGGGGGCACCTGGGCTGGCATCTTACTCACACTCCGCTTCATCAGGTAAGAGAAAGTCTTTTTGCTTTTGCCAGGTGAGTTGTTTGCTGGTCTGGTATGCTTGTCTTATGGCCCAGAATGGTTCCACAGCAGCGGGTACTTATAAGGGCAGGGGAGAGCCTCGATCCTTTGGCCTCGGCCTTGGGAGAGGCACCCCCAGCACCCCAGGCTGAGAGCCCCCTACAAGGGCTCCGAGGGGAGTCCAGAACCATCCAGACTCCTCCTGCCACTGGGTCACAGGCCGCTCTCTCCAGAGCTTTGGAGGAGCGCGCCTGCCATCAACGCGCCAAAACCGGAAGCCGATTAGGAAGGACTTTTTATTATTTCAGTTTACAACACAAAAACGAAACTAGAAAATACAACAGTCATCTAAACAATACATAAAACATAGATAGGCCAGTACATATAGCCATCTCCAATGATCAACTACCAGGAAATTCACAAATACCTCCCCCTCCACACCCCCAGTGACCGCTGTTCCACACCCAGAAGATAACAAAAAACCTCCAGGATCCCTGGCCAAACCGGCCTGGGGAAAAATTGCTTTCTGATCCCAAAGTGGCAATCAGCATTTCCCTGGGCGTGTAAGAAAGGACCACAAGAACTAAGCACTGAGGCAACCCTTCCTGCCCTCCTTCTCATGATTTGCCTAAGTTCACAGTATCCGCATTACTGTCAGATGGCCATCTAGCCTCTGTTTGAAAATCTCTTAAGAAGGAGAGCCCACCACCTCCCGAGGAAGCCTGCTCCACTGAGGAACCCTCTGTCAGGAAGTTCTTCCTGATGTTTAGTCAAAAACTCTTCTGATTTAATTTCAACCCATTGATTCTGGTCCAACTTTCTGGGGCAATAGAAAACAAATCTGTACCATCCTCTATATGACAGCCCTTCAAGTACTTGAAGATGGTAATCATATCACCACTCAGTGATCTCCTCTCCAGGCTAAACTTACCCAGCTCCTTCAACATTTCCTCATAAGACTTGGTCTCCAAGCCCCTCATCATCTTCGTCACTCTCCTCCGGACATGTTCCAGCTTAATCCCCCCAAAAGACAACCAACGTAATTACAGAATAAAAATATAATCATAGTAGATAAATGAAATGGCTTGAGTGAAACACAGATTTCCCAGTCCCAATTTGCTGAAGTGGGATGTGGTAGAGAATGAGAACAAAAAAAAAACCCCTACACTGGTAGGAGAGAGTTGGTTGTTAGGAAAGAGGTGCTTTATCTAGAGATGTAAAATTTCCGGAAATTTTGAAGCTCGGAAAAAAACCCGGGTTTTTTCCGGTTTTTTTATTCATCATGTTAAAATAAAATGTTCCATAATCAATTTTTTTTCTTTTCTTTTCTTTTTTCAATTTTTCCAATTTTTTGGAAAAAAACCAAAAAGGCTTCAGGAAAAAAACGGGAAAAAAACGGTTTTTTTCTGAATTTTTCCGGTTTTTTTCCGGGCCTTCACATCTCTAGCTTTATCCTGTCAATGTGGTACAATACCTATGTTTTCTGCCTTATGTTCAAGTCTACAATAAGCCTGATATCTTTGCAGGGTTGTCAGAATAACCTGGAAGTGGAACTGACAAGAGAAAACTGGCAAGTGCAAACTGGGTTAAGCATCCTCCCTCACAAACCAATTCTCCCTTACATATGCCAGTGCTGCATTTGCCATGGTACACACAATTGCCATGGTAAATAGTTTCAGTTGGGTAGATATGTTGGGCTACAGTAGAAGAGCAGGATTCAGGTCCAGTAGCACCTTAAAGGCCAATAAGATTTCCAGAGTATAAGCTTCTGAGAGTTAAAACACCCTTCAAAAGCATCTTTGACTTTCAGAAGCTTATTCCCTGGAAATCTTGTTGGTCTTTAAGGTGCAACCGAATGTATAGTGTAGCTTCTTAGGTCCTTTTTGGAGGGCTGGCATAGGAAGTGATCACATTATGCTCACATGGAGCTTATTATTGGAGAAGCATTCAGACCATGCAGCCAAAGTAAGATGTGAATCAGCCCAGTCTTATGGTCTGTAATGAAGTATAGAGCAATAATGCTCAAAAATTGAGTTGAGGTGACAACTGTTCAGTAGGTGCCTTGAGTATGTGGTTTCATTAGAGTGGAATCTGTGGCAGTGTTGTACTAGCATAACCTCCTGGTTTATTTACACAGATTCACCAAGGAACATGAAAAACTGCATTAGTGCCTTGTTACACAGAAGACCACAAGACTTTGCTGTTATCTTGTCCTTACAGCCCATTAAATTAATGGGTGTGACACAAAAATGAGATGTGCAGGCAGCTAAAGCTTCTTCTGCTGTCTCTGCAACAGCAGTGTCTAATAATGAAAAGTGCTCTTTAGAATAATTCATAGACAACTGAGCCCCTTTAAGGGTACTTTATATTTTACCAAGATATTGCTATTCAGAACAACTGGTTAAAAAAAAAAAGAGTATGTGTGTTCTAAAGAGCCACTATATATAGTCCAGCTAAGGGAATAGCAACTAATGGAAAAGATGAAACTGTCTTAGCATTTCATTTCCCTTTTGTTTTACTACAATGTGGGGATTCCGCTAACAGAAGAGGTGAAGATACAGGGCTAGATTGTAGGAGCCCCAAGTCTACACAAAGGATTAAAGACAATCAAAAATCCTTCCTAATCTGGAGTATTAAGACCCTACTTCTATGCCCATGGTTCCTAAAGTCTATTTTTGGGCCTCCTTAGTGACTATGACACACTTGAACATTTTCCAAGTAAAGCTACAGTTTTGTTCCTCTTAGAAACTGGTTATTATTGAATCTGCTGTTTTTATTTGACCTGGTTTGGACAGCCAAGGCTAGTCTGATGTCATCAGATCTCAGAAGCTAAGCAGGTTCAGCCATGATTAGTACTTCGATGGGAGACCGCCAAGGAATTCCAGGTTTGCTATGCAGAGGCAGGCAATGGCAAACCACCTCTGAATATCTCTTGCCTTAAAAACCCTATAGGGTTGCCATGTCAGCTGCAACTTTTCACAAGAAAAGAAAAGCAAGTCTTGCACGTCACTTTATGCATTGGTCTGTTGCATGATCCCCCGCTCCCGTTAAAAAAATTTATAGAGCCTTTGGATCAGTTTTGCTGATTATGCCAGTGGCATACAGTTGACTCAAGCACACACACAAGCACATTTTATGTAAGGTTTGAAAGGAGGGAGGCATGTGTGCCTGACCAAATTTTAGGGAAAAAAATGTTTCTCTTCTACTGTTTCTTTTACCTGCCCTAAGAAAAATACACATGCCAGCAGCTTTGTTTGCTTGTTAATGAATCTTGAGGAGGCAGAAACAGAATTTCTCAAGTTTAAGGAGAATCACAATGAGGGAGCATAAGAAACTCCACTCTAGGCCATAAAAACAGCAGCACTGAGACTGTAGTTTGTAATTCACGTTTCAAGAGGGGAATTAACAGCATATATCAGTTACAGCATGAAACAAACAGATGTTTTATTAGTAAATTCATGTTATCAACAATCCTTTGAGTACTTGTAAAGAACTATTACTTTACCAGCATTTATCCCTGTGGCTTATAGACAGTATCCCAGAACTACTTACTTACCATTTATTTATTTATTTATTTATACATTCCACTTTACTATCAGGACCCCAAGGCCCATAACAAAAAATTTAACGTCTTGTTTTTTTGTTGTTATTGTTCAGTCACACAGTTGAGTCTGACTCTTTGCGACCCCATGGACCACATCATGCCAGGTCTTTAGACCTTTCCACATTGATTTGTCCCTCAGAAATGTCATATGCATCTAGCATGTAAGAACATAAGAGACGCCAATGTTGGATCAGGCCAAAGGCCCATCCAGTCCAACACTCTGTGTCACACAGTGGCCAGAAATACCAGTGCCATCAGGAGGTCCAGCAGTGGGGCCAGGACATTAGAAGCCCTCCCACTGTTGACCCCCCCCCAAGCACCAAGAAGACAGAGCATCACTTGCCCCAGAGCCCCTAGCTATACCTTGTGGCTAATAGCCACTGATGGACCTCTGCTCCATATGCTTATCTAATTCCCTTTTGAAGCCGTCCATGCTTGTAGCACCCACCACTTCCTGTGGCAGTGAATTCCATGTGTTAATCACTCTTTGGGTGAAGAAGTACTTCCTTTTATCCGTTCTAACCCGACCGCTCTGCAGTTTCATGGAGTGCCCACGAGTTCTTGTATTGTGAGAAAGGGAGAAAAGTACCTCTTTCTTTACCTGCTCTTTCCCATGCATAATCTTATAAACCTCGATCATGTCACCCCTCAGTCGTCTTTTCTCCAAGCTAAAGAGCCCTAAGCGCTTTAACCTTTCCTCATAGGGAAAGTGTTCCAACCCTTTTATCATTCGAGTTGCCCTTTTCTGCACTTTTTCCAAAGCTATAATATCCTTTTTAAGGTGTGGTGCCCAGAACTGCACACAGTATTCCAAATGAGGTCTCACCATTGATTTATATAGGGGCATTATTATATTGGCTGATCTGTTTTCAATACCCTTCCTAATAATCCCCAGCATAGCATTGGCCTTCTTTATTGCAGTCACACACTGTCTCGACATTTTCAGTGAGTTATCCACTACAACTCCAAGATCTCTCTCTTGCTCAGTCTCTGCCAGTTCAGACCCCATCAATGTGTATTTATATTTAGGATTTTTGGCTCCAATGTGCATCACCTTGCACTTGGCCACATTGAACCCCATTTGCCATGTTGACGCCCACTCGCCCATCCTTGACAGATCCCCTTGGAGTGCCTCACAATCCTCACTGGTTTTCACCACCCTGAACAACTTTGTATCATCCGCAAATTTAGCCACTTCACTGCTTACTCCCATCTCCAAATCATTAATGAACAAGTTAAAAAGCAGTGGACCAAGTACTGATCCCTGCGGTACCCCACTGCTTACCACCCTCCACTGAGAAAATTGCCCACCTACACTCACTCTCTGTTTTCTATGAACTAGCCAGTTTTTGATCCATAAAAGGACTTGTCCTTCTATCCCATGATTTTTGAGCTTACTTAGGAGCCTTTGATGAGGAACTTTATCAAAAGCTTTCTGGAAGTCAAGGTAAATAATATCTATTGGATCCCCCTTGTCCACATGTTTGTTCACCCCCTCAAAGAACATTAACAGGTTAGTGAGACAAGATCTTCCCTTACAGAAACCGTGCTGAGTCTGCCTCAATAGGTTTTGTTCATCTATGTGCCTACTAATTCTTTCCTTAATAATGGTTTCCACCAATTTACCCGGTATCGACGTCAGACTAACTGGCCTGTAATTTCCCGGATCTAGGCATTATCTGGTATTGCAGGCTTGGTTTGGTGTATGCTTTCACCTTGCCAAGGGTGTCAGTTTGGCCTAATCAGACTAGCTGTTGCCCTATTTAAATGAGAGTGCTTTATAGAGTATGTCCCACACTTCTCTTAAGCTCTTCCTTGTGGCAAGTCATAGTGGTGGCACTATGGCCTTGTGGCATAGTGGTAAAAGAGACTGGAACCAAGGACACTCAGGTTCAAATCCCCATTCTGCCATGAACCTATCTCAGCCTCATATTATTGTGAAGGTAAAAGGACAGAGGTAGGAAGCACGACTCTGAATTCCTTGGAAGAAGTATGGGTTGAAAACCTAACTAAATGAGCAATAATTGGTGAAGCTATCTTTCAGGGAAGATTGTCCACAGTATTACCCGTTTGCTGATAAGGAGTCCTAATACGTTTCCAAGGAAATGTAGGTTCCTTGGAACTCAGCATGAAACCCCATGTTCCAGAGTATCAGGCATAGCATGCACACACAAGGAAAGTAGATCCTGGTGGTCAGCCATGTTGATCTGAAGCAGTAGAACAAATGTAGAGTCCAGTGGCGCCTTTAAGACCAATAAAGTTTTATTCAAAAACTTCATACAAGGAAAGTGCATCAATGTAGGGCTACTTCTTCCAGTAGTCTGGAAGTACATACATGCTGATAACCAACTATGTACTTGCTGGTGAAACTAGAATTCTGTCACTAAAAAAATTAGAATATTTCTTTTGGAACGTAAAAAGCCATTCTCTACTGTTCGGAAAGACAAAGGTTTTTTTAAAAAAATGTGAGAAGCAAAGCTGTACTTTCTATCAAAGCAGAATGCAATAATTTTCTTTAGATTAGGGAATTTAGAGAGAGCTACTTGAGTGCTAAAAAATATCTTCTGCTTATTCACCAGGGATATCCTCTTCTGTCAGGCCAAGCACTTACAGCAGCACTCAGCACAATGACTCAAATCTTTCTTTACCAGAGAAGAAGTGGTTTTATTCTGGAGATGGCAAGGAGCTACTACACATCACAGTGCCTATAGGATCTTAAATCTTCTTCCTATTGCTCCCAGTGCTTCTTTTATTAGTACAGACTTTACCGTCCCCTCAAGACATCTTTGGCAAATTTAGTGTGCCAAAAATATCCCCCTCCCTTTTGGTTGTATATTGTCTGTGCTACTCTTTGTAGTTTCTCCATCGAAGAAAGTGTTGCTGTACTTTGCAAGGGCTAAGCTGTCAATAGCAGACTGCAGTGAAAGCTGTGCAGTGCCTGTAAACATGCAAAAAAATCCAGTAGCGGAACAGTCTTGTGCGATAATGCACATTGCACCAGGGCCCAAGATGCCTGGGGATTCTTGGCAGCCATCCCAGATAGCTTTTTTGTTCAGTCTGGGTGTTCTTCATATGTTCCCTTTCTCTTTATTCATTTCACAGCAGGATAGAATAATATTGAGTCTTTGTGAAAGGAATGATACCATCAAGTGTACGTGTCATTTATGAAGGGACAGGCTTTAGCCCTGGCATAAAAGTCTCCTGTCAATCACACACAGTTCTTCACTGTAGTCCTAGTGTGTTTATCACCTTTTTGTTTGCCCAATGGCTATGGTTTTCAAAACTAAAGATGTGGCTAATAGAGAAGTTGGAATCTCAGGATCTACAGTGAAATACCAGGATATTTAATCACAGTGAAAACCATAAGTTACATTGATAATGACAAATTAAAATGTTTTGAAAGGCAACTTCCTTCCTGCTTATCTGCCTCTCCACACTTAAAATACTTGCCTTTCTAGACATTTTAGTTTATCAGCATCTCCCTAACTTTGCTTGAAATTTAGATCTTTTTCCATTATTTTACAGTTGATGAATCCTGAACCAGTAAAGCACTGTAGGAAGTCAGCACTCTTCCAGTTGGCAGAGGTAAGGTCTCCTTTTTGTCTCAAACCTGAGTGCTTTATTAGTAGCATTTTGCAATTAGTAAGGACTGCACAAAGTTGGTACCAGAAGTGTCTTATCAACAAGGTATTGGAGAAATTACTGATGTTGCCGATAAGCACAGAACCATTCCAAAGATTAATCAGTTGCAACATATTTTTTGTATATAAATTAACATGTAGGTAAAAAATTTCAGGAAGGGGGGCGGGAAACCTAACCCCCAGACCAAAAGACAGCAAGTAAAAGGGGAGGGGAAATGTTGCAGACCATGGTATTATTTTTTTAAGGACCCAATCTATCATTTATGACAGTCTTAACCTGGCATACAGGAAATATTGCAGCCAACATTAGATTAAATAAATTGTAGATGCAGTCCAGAGAAAGTTAGATGCGAATGAGAAAGGTTTCACATATCGCATATCACCTAGGTATCTGCACCACAACAACGTGTTTTAAACAGTGTCTGAAATGTTTTATGCACCAAAAATTAAAAGTGTGGAGTAGCTCTTGGATTGACTTGTACTCAGTAAACATATGCATTATATAAACACAGATTAGCACAGCAGTTTTCAAAATCACAGTGGCCAGTTCTTTGTTACATAATCACACTGGTAAAAAGGCTCTCTGTTTTTCATTTTGCCACTCCCTTTCAAGTGCAAATGAAAGAGTCAAAACTATCTGCTATACACAGCAGAGGTGTAAATTGACGCAGTTCGATAGACAATCAGTGAAGATGTTATCAGTTTACACCCAAGGGAAAAAACCTAGTCCTATATTTTAGAAGTCTCCTTAGTGATGGCCTAATTCAGTAATGTTTACCCCAGAAACTGAATGCCACACTTTAAAGCACTTCTCTGGTACTCTTTAGGAAAACATTTATGTACATAATATTTATATCATACTTACTTATCTGTTTGGATACCATGCAGTTAAATTGTTCTTCCAAATATTATTGTAGAACTTAAAATTTTCCTTTGACATTTTGTGTTGAGCATAAAGGCACAATTTCATCAGTGACATTATGATATTATCTCCCTTCATCCCTGACTTTCTTTGTTTCTACTTTAGATTTCATCAAGTACATCCCATTCAGGTCCTTCTGAATTAACAAAGCAGTGTGGGACATCGGCATTGTTTCAGTTGGCAGAGGTAGTATTAAAATCCTGGGGCTTAATTACTACTGATACATTTGGAGAAGAGAAGCTGAATGATGCTGGTTGCCAAGGTCTGGAAGGCAGAGCAGTAGTACAGTCATAATTAGCATTGTTGTTTATAGAAGCGTAAATTACCACTTTGGCGCAAAGAGTCAAGTTTTACCTTCTCTAACCATTAGGCATGCAGTCTTTGTAGGACCAAGCCCCACAGTTAAGATGCAAAGGGAGTTGTAAGAACTATCCCTCTGCTTTTTTTTATTTTATTTTTTAAAAACTGTTTTGCAAAATTCCATTATAAGCTCGGCATAGAATCTGATAAGGCTATTCCAAATCAGGCTTTATTCTCAGCCAATAAGGTGAATGCGTCCTGGAGGGATCCTTCAAGTATACAAGCCCATACTTTCAGACTTCTTACAATCAAAAACGGGTACACACATATAAATGAGTGAGTAGGGCTATGGACACGGCACTCTCTGCTGAATATCGGTGGGACCAATACAGCCAAATCTTAAATGGTGCTAAACCAAACAAATGAACAAAAATGTATGCAGGCAGATGTCTCCAGAAGACAGGAGCAGTGAGGCAGGTCACATGTTACCTGGAAGTCCAGTACATATGACAAACGTATTATATTGTACTAATACCATTACAGAACATTGTTCCCATTTTACCACTGACAGTCATTGAAGATAAATGAATCCATGATACAGAATTCTTAACCAGAAATAACTGTTGAGTGATGAATTGTGCCTCTGACCACTTGCAAAATGCATTTCCTTCATCATTTAGAGCCTCCTCTACACATTCACAGTTAAGAAACAGACCCTAAAGTAATGGTGTCTTTCCAATAAACATTAAAGACTCGGCGCCTTTCTTGAGAAATTAAGCACTGACCCCACTTACAGTGCCACTGATTATTCTTGCCCATGCCTCTAGTTTAATTTGTGCTAAGACCCCATCGGAAACCTTATTTTCAGTACAAGGGGTGAGGCCTAGAATACAGGAAATAAAACTCCTCTAAGGATGTTAGGCTTACCAAGTACTTACCTTGAATCGGCAGGGGACACATGCGTCTTGTCAGGAACATTCCCGTGCGGAAAACAAATGCGACGCACCATGCTGTCGCCCAGACGTGACTCCAGCACACTGTTAACACTAAGCGTGTTAAGAGGTAAATTATGCACTGGGAATGAAAAGGCATTCTGCATATCCTTTAGGGTTACCAAGTATCTACCTTCAAATCAGCGGGGGACACATGGTTCCCGGCCGGAACATCCCTCGGTGGAACACATCCCTGCCGCACCATGCCGTCGCCCAGATGTGACGCCAGCATGCTGGGCACGTAGCTGAGCGACGCTCTAGCAATGGAGCTGGAAACTCGATGGTACCATCGAGTTTCCAGTCCCATTACCAGAGTGTTGCCCAGCTACGTGCCTACGTCACGTCTGGGCGACGGATTCCCAGTGCATAATTTACCTCTTAACACGCTTAGAATTCAGAAGCACATTGCATTTCAGTACAGGAAAGTTGGAGAGTATGCAAGTCTTCCATTCACAGAACCTGTCTATCTTCACAGCATTTTGCTGAAATTAATGCAACGGAATACTTTTAGGAGGCAGGAATATTGCTCTCTCTGAAAATTTAGAGATCTCTAAAGTTCAATTCAGTTTACCTTGATACCACATGAGAGTCCACTTTCTGTGTGTGTGTCTCCCAGTTCCCTTACATACACATTCTCGTTCCATATAAGGCAAAACAGTGAAAAGTTGTTTTTAGATTCTAAAGACTTTATAAAATAAGTGGCCTGGACACACAACACTTTTACTAGGACATCTAGTTCTTTTGAAGTACTATGATTTAGGGTCTTCCCAAATTATTTATTTATTTATGTTTGGATTTATATCCCGCCCTATCCCGAAGGCTCAGGGCAGCTGACAAGGGCACTATGTGCCAAGGTTATAACAATAAAACACATAAAACACAGCTCCTTCCCACCAAACAGCAAACCTGCCTTTATCTGTCCCTCTGACTTCAGCTTTTCCTCTCCACAAGCCTCTACCTAGGGAATCTATGTCAGAGTTGTATGGTGCCCTCCACTGGGACATGCCCATTTGCATAAGAGGGAGCTCTCAAGGATTTGTGGAGGACATCACTTTTCCCCTGTATTCCCCTTGTCACATTATTTCCCCTTTCTGTCCTTCTGGCAATCCCCATGTCTTCTCCCCTTTCCATGCCTCACTCTCTCCTTCTCAGCCATTCACCAACCTGTCTGTTATCTGCCTCCCATCTTCAGCAATATTTAACATTTGCTTCATTTCTACCCTGCCTTTCTTTACAGTGGGGACCAAAGCAGCTTATATCATTCTCTCTCCTCCTTTTTATCTTCACCATAATCCTGTGAGGTAGGTTAGGCTGAAGCATGTGATGGGCACAACATCACCTAGTGAGCTTTCCTGGCAGACTGTTGATTTAAACCTGGGTCTCCCAGACCCTACTGTGAAGCTTTAACTGCTACACTACACTGGCTTTAATAGAGTGTCTGCCATTGGATGGTAGCAAGCAGTCAAGCTTACGTGAGTCATGCAGTTGGGTGGTATCAATTACCAATTGTTTCCTGCCAGGTTTGGCCCTGATAAGCACTCCCTCAAAATAGCCAAAATAGCCCTGGAGAAGGCCCTGTGCTCCCCTCCCCCTTTTTATTGACAAAAACCAAGCCTAAATGCTGTAGTTGCCTAGCAACTCCCACTGAGGGCTTCTGCTTTTTAAACCTACAGGTGTTCCTTTTATCATTTTGGATTTTTTTGTAAAAAGCCATGTATTCTTTTTTTAGGTTTCAGATTTTTCTGCAAACCTGGGGCATTTTTCAGGTTTGTAGAAGATCTATCTTGTCCGTTCACAGCTCCAATCCCTGGATTTAAGTATCCTCACGTTTGGCCGACTTCGTTATTAGAATATTAGATGTACAACTGTGTTCTCAAAAAGTAGGCAATGGAGGAGGAGAACAGCAATGCCAAGTCATAACCATAATTCCACAAACTTTTGGGGTTTTTTGCAGGCCACTGGTGTTTCAGACACATATTTTCTACCAACATAGTATTATTCAATCTGCTTAGCAACCTGGGCTAGTAACTAGAATCATGACCTTCAAAAGATAAGGAGAGTCATTGCAGGTTTTGATTTTGAACTTCTGGTTCTTTGCAACCACTTTAACACCAATAATTCTGTAGATAGCTATTTCAGATGAACACTGAGGCAAGTTCAGGGCCAGCCCAGCAATATTTGACACCCTACATGAATTTCTTTGCCCCCCTCCCCCTGCGGCAAGGAAGCCAGTTTGGTGTAGTGGTTAAGTGCGCGGACTCTAATCTGGGAGAACCGGGTTTGATTCCCCACTCCTCCACTTGCACCTGGCTGGTTGGCCTTGGGCAAGCCATAACTTTGGCACAGCTGTTCTTGAAAAAGAGCAGTTGCTGTCAGAGCTCTCTCAGCTCCACCTGCCTCACAGGGTGCCTGTTGTGGGGAGGGGAAGGGAAAGGAGTTTGTAAGCTGCTCTGAGACACCTTCGGGTAATGAAGGGTGGGGTATAAATCCAATCTCTTCTTCTGCTTCTTCTATAATACATTTAAATGCAGAGGATTTATGATTTAGTTATTATTTAAAAGTATGGGCATGGCATGGCAGTACCGCACAGACATATAATGGGAGGCCCCCTCCACCCCCCCGCCCCCCACCCCGTGGGGGGGGGGGGGGGATCCCAGCCAGCAACCCAAGTGCATTCATGCAGCTGAGTGATCCATTAGACATTGGGGTCTTTTGGTACTCCTCCACCTCTGGTGCCTCAGGTGTATCTAATGGATAGGCCAGCTCTGAACATACTGAAGATGCTTCAGAAGGATAGCAACTTTCTGTTGTACATATTCATTGTATAGACACCATATCCCCAGAAAAACAAAAAGGAGTTGTGAAAGATTTAGATATATTTTTAAAGAGAGCTAGTGATACACTTTTAGTTTTCCAAACACATAACAGAGCTTTGTGATGTTTTTCATTCACTAAAAGAATATAGCTGAAGAAAGCACACACATTGTTGTTCAAGATTAAAGATCAAATCAGACATCATGCAGGGAAATTCATGCAGGATTTTCCCAGGGATTTTTGTTGTTGTTGTTTTATAAATAAGAGCAGTTTGCGGTACTTATTTGGACTGTGGATTTAACACTTCTGATTGAAACAACCCACCATCATGGTCTGCACTAGGACTCTTTCTTTGCCTGTTATGTTTCTGTTTCAGGGTCAATAACAGCCAGGGCAGTAAGTTAGTTAAACCCCTTCCTCTTCTGTACTTAGGCATCAAGTACTTACTGTTTTCCATTAAAATAAATCAGGAAGTTTAATTCATAGCTTGTCGAGTATCACATCTGATTTGGCCCAATCCTGAGCACACTTGCATGGAAATATGTCCAGCTACAGTATATTTGCCCTGATCTGGATAGCCCAGGCAAGCCCCATTAGTTAGTATTTGGATGGGAGACTACCAAGTAATATTGGGGTCGCTACACAGAGGCAGGGAATGGCAAACCTCCTCTGTATGTCTCTTGCCTTGAAAACCCCATGGGGTTGCCATAAGTTGGCTGCAATTAGGTAGGTAGGTAGGTAGATATCGCATATATTGTTTTTCTTCTTTGAAGCCAATTAAAATGGTGTACAAGAAGATAACACCATTTTATCCATAAGCGTGCATAGACAGGTAGTCTGCTAGTAAAGTAAAGGTAAAGGTTCCCTTGCTCGAAAGCCAGTTGAATCCTACTCTAGGGTTGCGGTGCTCATCTCCATTTCAAAGCCAAAGAGCCAGCGCTGTCCGAAGACGTTTCCCATGGTCATGTGGCCGGAATGACTAAACACCAAGGCTCACGGAACGCTGTTACCTTCCCACCGAAGTGGTACCTATTTATCTACTTGCAATTTCTTGCTTTCGAACTGCTAGGTTGGCAGGAGCTGGAGCTAGAGATGGGAGCTCACTCCATCATGCGGCACCCAGGTCTCAAACTGCTGAACTACCGACCTTCCACAGCCTGCAGTTCAGCGTCTTAGCCACTTGAGCCACCGCAGCTCCTAGTCTGCTAATACCCATTGTCTTTTTAGTAGCATTACCAAGAATACAAAGGCCATAGAATGCCAAACTATCTGAATGAAGGGATTCAGCTCATAAAGCTCTTATGTAATACTGTCATTCATGCCTTAGTTAGGAAAATGAGATTGATTTTTTTTAAACTTGTTTCAGATGTGCCTTGCATCAGAGGAAGTAAAAGTACAGGAACCTGGAAAGGCAAAACTGGAAGCTTCCAATATTATCAAAGCATTGGAAGAAACTGAGGAGATGAAGGTTGAAGAGCCAGAGAAGGCAAAAGTAAAAGCTGAAAAATCTCAGAAAGTGAGAGCCCAAGAACTTGAAAAGACAAAGCCTGGAGTGTTAGAGAAGGTGGCAAGATGCAGTCATGTTGCAGATGCTACTTCGGACAGCACAGTGTTAAGTAGCACAAAGGCAGAGGACTTTGCATGCCATTCCCATGAGTTAACAATGGCCGACATCAGCACCTTGGGTTTAATTAAGCCTGAGAAGTTAAAAAAGAAGAAGAAGAAAAATAAGCTGGACCGGCAAACTCTTGAAAAATGTACCCCTAAGAAGGCTTGCAAAAAGAGGCAGTCTTCAGAGTCAGACATTGAGAGTGTAATTTATACCATTGAAGCGGTTGCAAAAGGGGACTGGGGGGCAGAGCGGCTTCTGGAAATGCCTGGCAAGAAAGTTCGCCTTTCCTCAACCACGAAGGGGAATTTCTTTGACATAAAGTCACCAAAGAAAAAAGTGAAGTCAAAAGAAAAAAGAGCGCTAAAGGAAAAATGCGTAGAGACCACCAAAGAATCAAAGCCTCCTGATTTTTTTGACATTACAGATCACAAAGAGTTACAATGTGATGTTCCTGAAAGCATAAAATCAGAACCACTGACCCCAACAGAGGAGGTGATGCCACCAAGTTTGCCAGAGCAGGTCAAAATTGAGGACAGTGACTGTAGCAAAAAAACAGAGACCTGTGGCTCAAGAAAATCTGAGAGAGCTTGCAAAGGTGCTCTATACAAAACTCTGGTGTCAGAAGGCATGCTCACATCCCTGCGTGCCAATGTTGACAGAGGTATGCATTAGTTTTAGTGTATTGCTCACCAAACCAAATAATAATTGCTGGAAAAGTTAAATTTTGAAGAAAAGATGTTTAATTAATTAATATTTTCTATCCCTTTGCCTTTTATTTTATTTTTTTACTATTGAGAACTAATTGATAGATTTAGTTGGCAAGTATAGTTATTCACATTTATCCAATGCTCTTTATAAACTAGCTCTATTCCTGAAAATGCTTACAGGCACATAGCAAACCATTTCAGTAATGCAACAGGAAGCCCAGGTCTAGGAATATTTTATTCAATGGTATAACCATAATTGTTTGCCTTAGCAGCTAAAACTACTTCAGTACCCGTAAAAGTTAAGGCAGAGGTGTTATGGATAGTAGTCTTATCATTCATTCCTAGCTGCTAGAACCACTGGTCCTGGTGATCAAACTGATGAATGGTCCTTAAGTGGAATAGCTGTGCACATAATATCCCAAGGCTGCCTTTGATATCTCCATGTCTCACAATATCCCATTTATATGATTTAACTTTATCATATAAAGGAAGCTGCAGATGCTGGAGCAACATGGTATGCTTTGGACCACTGGTTCTCAAAGTGGGGTCTTCCTTGGGTCCATGAGGGTACCTGGGGGAGGGGATCTGTGCGATGAGGAAGTTCTTGTAATTCTTATAAAGGTATTAGAACTATAGTATAATTTATCAGCTCAGGTGATTGCTTCTATAAGGGAAAGTATTATAGTATGGTTTATTGGACATAGAGTTGCCATCCTTCAGGTGGGGCCTGGAGATCTGAATTACCACTCATCTCCAGACTACAGAGATCCCTAGAGAAAATGGCTGCGTGGGAGGCTGGACTCTGACATTATACCCCACTAAGGCCCCAACACTCCCCAAAACCCTCCCTCTTGAGGCTCCATCCCCAAGTTCCTAGGAATTTCCCAACATGGAGTTGGCAACCCTAACTGTACATATCACCCCTTTTTACTGCAATTCAATGTTTTCTGCCTTGTAACTCTCTCTTCAGTATGGTATGTCAAACTTCAGACAGTTTTAGGTGGTAGCCATGTTGGTCTGAAGCAGTAGAACAAAGATCTGATGAAGTGTGCATGCGTACAAAAGCTTATACCCAGAATAAAACTTTGTTGGTCTTCTATGCTGCTGGACTCAAACTTCATTCTCCAGACAGTTTTGCTGCCTCAGATGGCTCTTTGTGTTTACCTGCACTGTTTTCCATGTCTTCAATCCTAGTCTCACTGCATTGTTTTGCTTATTAAAGATCTTTGCTGTCTAATTTATTTATTTTTCATGTTCTGTAATCTGCCTTGAATTTCAGTGAAAAGGGTGGGCTATAAATCCTGTTAATAAATAGTAATTCTTTGGGGAAGCTCTGTTCTTCAGCTGCTATGATGATCTCTCCCTGTATGTAATGAACAATTGTTACCTAATTCAAGGCTTTGCCCTCCTTAGCCAAGAGAGAGAGACAGGAAGCTGTGTGCTCATCGCTTTGGAACTTCCTCCTTCTACTCTATATTCCAGCTTTATGTTTAGAGTCGCCATCATGTACATGACAGGTTCTTGCCTCTAGTCAGTATGGTAGCTATGGGTGTGGAGGTTTTCCAATCCACTTTCTATTCCACAGCAGTTCCATTCCCAGTTAGAGGAGAATGTAGTTAATATAACTGTTCATCTGTCAGCATGGATGTTGAAATGCTCTTTGTACTACAGATGTGTGTGAATAGCCTAACCAAAGCATTGATTCTTCCTTTCCCTCTGCCCCCTCTGTCCAACAACCTTCCTTCTCAGCAGCAGTGATACGGGATGGGAAAATTTCCAGAAATTCTCCCAATGTTATATTTTTCCATGGAAAATTTTTCACCCCACAGATGTAAAAATAGCCTGTTGTGCTGCAAATGTAACATGTTAGATGGGCTAACTGTGGGATATGAAGCATGGAAAAAGTCAGTGCTTGTACATGGTCAAGGCCTGTACATGGAGTATTTGCCTTCTTTTGCTAACATTATTTAAATTAATTTAATTTGTATTGGAAACATTTCCAGAGAATTTTCCAGTTCCAGTATTCCCAGAAAACCCACATCATTGCTTAGCAGTGGACAATGGATGCACAAACAGATAAAAAATGGATGGGTTGGATAAATTTGTTCTTTTGAGATTTGGGCTAATTTAATTAATTATACCATTTCATAATATATAAGCAGTTGCTTAGCATTTGCAATGTTAAATGGCAACTTAATAAACAGAAGTTTTGCAAATCCCAACCTATATGATAAAATTGCCTCCTTTCAAGTGTCAAGTTTTTAATATCTTTTCTAGGGAAACGAAGCTCAGGAAAAGGTGGCAACTCTGATCATGAAGGATGCTGGAATGAAGAAAATTGGACATTTTCCCCAAGTGTAACAAGTGGAAACAAGAAGCTTAAAAAACCTAAGCCAAAGGAAGAAACCGTTTTGGGGTAAGTGAGGTAGCACACATGTGCTCAATTACGCATATGTAAGTCTCTCTCATGTTACTTATAAAGTGAATAGAAATAAATAAATGCAGGTTTATAGTTTAAATATGTTTCATTTGCCCATCTGAGGAAAAAATAAATGAATGCAACATTGTAATTCTATAGAATGCAGCTGTTAGTTCTGATTCCATTCGCTGTGTGCTAGGATATAGATGTTTGGATGTGGTTGAAAAAATTAGAGTAGAGAATCATTTGCCTAGTAATGCACAGACTGTTGTTTCAGGAATCTCTGATGAATTTTTTGTTACCTTTCGCATGTACTACCAAGTTGTGGGTTGGTCTCTTGTCTGGTCCTCTACACATCAGGCCTTGTTTCCTTTCGCATGTACTACCAAGTTGTGGGTTGGTCTCTTGTCTGGTCCTCTACACATCAGGCCTTGGAGCATCTTTTTGTAGTTGCTACATCAGAGCCACTTCACCACTGCAGTTGAGGCATTGCCCCATTTGAGACATGTCTGGGGTCAATATCTATGTGTTTGAACTACTCACAAGTACAGTGGTTAGTATTTTTAAGAAATGAAACAGAGTTTGTCATCTTTTCAACTTCTTGATGGAGCAGAGTACTAGATTACAGCCACTTGGCTAGACCTCTGTCCCTACTGAAACTTCAGGATGGCTGGAAGGAGCTGGTGAGAAACCGGGGCAGTAGGGAAAATCCAGTGCTGACAATCATCATAGCAGAAGTGAGCCCTTAGCTGGTACTGTGAACAACCCAACCCAGCTTGCCCCAAGACAGGTGGTCCTTGGGACTGTGGGAGTCATGAAAAGCCTTGACAGGCCAGGAAAAGGGGATGTGGGAAGAGCTTTGGTGTGTGGTAGGGAATAAAATGCTAGGAGGAGGAGTCAGCAAGAGAGAAGCCTGGGAGTGGAGGGGAGTGGAAGAGACAAACAGAAAAATGTGGAGAGGGAGCTAAGAGGAGGAAGAGTAAAGGGGAGAGGGGGAAGTTGCTGAAGAAGCTGGAACCAAAAGACTGAAGGGAGGACCTGGAGAGCCCTCTAGTGGCAGAGGGTGAGCATAACCACAGATCATTAGCATACATAGAATATTTGCCAATGGACTGCTACAGCAAAGCCATCCTCCTGGTGGTTCCTCATGGAAGCTGGGTACAGTGTGCCGTTGTTCCCTCGCTCCCTAGGAAGGGCATCAACACAATTGTAGTCCTGTTGGAAAACGAGGAGTCTTGCTGCTGCTGCTGCTGCTGCTGTCTTTGGGAGAGAGAGGTTGATAGGAACAGTGAACTTAATTGCTGTGGACAGTTCCAGCACTAGGTGAATGTTCTGATTCCCTCTGTTGAAGCCTGCACAGCGAAACTTATTATTATCATTACCATTATTTAGTTGAAATTTTGATTCTGAGTTCAGTTCACAGCGCTGGTTTTGACCTGTAAATCTATATATGATTTGGGCCCAGGAGATCTGAAAGGCCATCATCTCTCATGTGAAACAACCTGTCCAATAAGATGGACGGAAGAGGCCCTTTACTGAGTACCTCTGCCTCCTTTTGTAAAGTGGGTGCGTGTAAGATCTCATTGGTAACACTACATTATAGAACTCTCTTCCGTGAAGTGACCTGACACCTTCAAGCCCCCTCTCCAAGGAACAATTCACTCACTGAGTTTATGACACAAGCCATACAATCTCTTGTGTAGAAGCAGTTGTAAACAAGCTGGGGACCCACAAGGATTTGTGGGGGGTCATCTCACTTCCCCTCCCCCACTATTTCCTCTTCTCCTTCCCTGAAAGCCCCTTTTCCTGCTTCCTCTTCTGCTTCCCACCAACCAGCCAGACTACCGTTGTCTGCACCCCTGTCTTCAGCTTTCCCTCCTTTACTCTGTGTAATGCCAGCAGCTGGGCTGGGGTCAGCCTGATTGTGTGGTGCCAACTGCTGCATTGTTGGGTCCAGTGGCCACCATGCCAGGCCCAAGGGCATGTTGCCAGCTGCAGCTGGGCTGGGCCTCAATGTGGGATGCCAGCCAGACCAGGCCCTGATGTAAAGTGGGTAACTGGCAAGAATTTGCAGGGGGCACCTCACTTTCCTCTGTCTCTCCCTTTGCATACTATTTCTTCTTTTTCTCCTCTTGGCAGACCTCATATCCTTGTCTCCTTCATACCCACCTACTTCAACATACTTTTATCTGCCTCCCATATTCAGCTATATTATTTATTTATTCATACCCCACCTTTTCCCCCTGGAGGTACTTAAAGCAGTTTACATCCCGTTCCTCTACTCCTCTTTATCCTTACAACCTCCTGAGTTAGGTTAGGTTGAGAATATGTGACTGGTCTAAGGTCTCCCAGTAAGCTTCCATGGCCAAGTCGGGATTTGAACCTGAGTCTCCCAGATCCTAGACTGAAAATTCAAAATACCATGCAATACTGGCTTTTGTGGAATAGCTGCTGTTGAACAGTAACAAGCAGCCAAGCCTGAGTGAGTCATGCATGTTCCATGTGATCAAGTTGTCCGGTGGTTGCTGCTGGGTCTGTCCTGATGAGTCCTTACAAAAAGGTCAAAATAGCCCTGGAAAGGGCCCTTCCCCTTCATCTGCTTTTTACCAACAGAAACCAAGGCTTGAAGGCTGGTAATATTTTTGTGGTCATCTAACACAGGGAAGGCATTCGTTTATTAAAGGTGCACTTGGTGTTTATGTTATTTGGGAGGGTTTTAATCCCCAATGTCTTTTTTTATATATTTCAGATTTTTCTGTAAACATGGGGCTTTTAAGGACGCAGTCTCTGGATTTATATATCCATTGATGGGGACATGTTGAGAATTAGATAATAGGGACAAGTGGGGACCTGCAATACTTGCAGGAGCAATTTCCCTTATGGCTCAGTGAAGGGAGAGACTTGCAGTGGGGGATGAGCCTGGTGCCCTCCTCTGCTGCTGCTCAGCCCAGCATAGCTACCGGCATCCTCCTCAACTGCAGCTGAATCCAGCAGGGCTGCCACATGTCCTCCACCACCACAGCCAGGCCGCAGTGGTTGCCAGGAGTCATCCTCCACCACAACTGGGCCACAGTGACTCCTAGCCCATTCTCCTCCATCACGGCTGGGTCCGGTGTGACTGCCGGATGCCCTCTGCTGTGGTGGCCAGGCCACAGTGACTGCTGGTCATGTCCTCCACCATGGCTGGGCTGCAGCGACTCCAAGACATCCTTCGCCACCGCGGCCAGGCTGGCATGGCTGCAGGCATCCTTTGACACTGACGCCGTGCCCAGTGCAGCTGCCAGAGTGCACCACTGGACCAGGCTGTTCTGAACTAGATGACACAAATGTATTTGGGAGGCATTTAACTTCCCCTATATACTTTAATGTTTATCTCAGATTTTTATGCAAACCCCCGAATTTGCAGAAAAATCTGTTTAGCCTCCACATGGCCCCAGTCCACGGATTTAGCTATCTGCAGGGCCTGTTGAGTCTGGGTTTTTTCAGTGGAAGCCCCATTGACTGTCCTGTAGTGAGATCCATGCCACTTGTACTCCAGATAACCAATACTGTGGTGATCTATGGAAAACAAAACGTAAAGGTCTCATTAACTGTTATTAGCCCTCATCGTGGCTTATACATGTATCTATTTTGAAGTTTTAATGTTTGCCGCCTTGGGGACCCTAAGTTGGATAGAAAAACATGAAAGAATTTTTTAAAAATAAATTAGACTAAAAAGTGCCAAAGGAGCTCCAGTTGTAAGAGCCAGATACTTTACAGTTCATGAGCACTATGTGTGATCAGTCTGCGGGCAACTAACAGGCTCATTTTGTGCCCTAAGGGAATCCTTTTCCATGTGTACAACTCTACATGCAGGGGAGTTGTATCCTGCAACTTCTGTGCAGGAGATTGGCCTAATTGTGTCAGGACATAAAATTTGTCGTATTGGGATTTGTAAACCCTTCTATGTTTTAAATCCATATTAATCTATTCTGTGTTGATTTTTCCATCTTCTGTTCTCTAGCTTAGCGAAGCTGGAAGAGGAATTTGAGAAAAAATTCAACAGCCTTCCTCAGTACAGTCCTGTCACATTTGACCGGAAAAGTGCATCCATACCAAGAAAAAAGAAGAAGGTTGGGAGCTGCTCAGCAGATCAGCCAAAATCTAGCAAAGGTAAGCAATCCCATGCAGGGTATGACTAATCTATAGAAGCTGCAGTGCTAGGTCAAAAGCTGCTTGCTTTCGTCTGTTTCATTTAGCATAAGCATATATGAGGCCAGATGCAGTAAGGTTCCCCCCCCCTACATGTCAGAATTTTCACACATTCAGCTCAATGTTTTTCGATTGGTGTGGGTGGAAATGAAGGGACAGCATGTTATATCTCTGGAAAGCAGAGCAGGTTTTTTCCCATATACAGTTTTAACATTTTTCATTGCAGAAACTTCCAAGAAAAGCATTTTACAATTTTCATTATTGCTGCTTATAAATGAACTTATCAGTTTCTGTTCTAGGCTGAGGAAAGATTGGGTCAGGTCCCACCGGGTGGCCCTTTTTTGTTCCTTTTATCCCTAAGATTTCATTTGTGAACCATAAACACTAACAAGACTACCTCATGTGACTGATAAGAAGATTCAAAAGATGACACGTCAAAGACCTTGGGAGCAAGAAGTGTATTAAAATACTGGGCAAAATCCACCTAAAGTTAGTCACCCCTGGCAGCTCGTTGGATGAGCTTGTAGAGGACTGGCATAGCCGACTCACCGCAGCCATTTACGAGATCGCTCCCCAGCGCCCTCTGCGCTCTCACTCTAGGCTCGCTCCCTGGTTTACCCAGGAGTTGCGGCTTATGAAGTGAGAGCTGAGACGACTAGAGAGACGGTGGTGCGAAGCTCGAGATGAAGCCACAAGAGCATCTTATAGGACGTTTATGAGATTCTATGAGATGGCAGTCAAAGCCGTGAAGAGAGAGTACTATGTGGCTATGATTGCATCTGCGAGCTCACGCCCAGCCCAATTGTTTAGAACGATTCGGTCTATAACTGTTCTGCCACAGGGCAGACCAAATGCTAGGGAACTGGAAATAGGCTGTGAGGCATTTGCGAGCTATTTTGTGGATAAAATCTTGTCGCTCCACCGTGAGCTCCCCGCCACAGTTGAAATACTGAGTGAGCTCGAGGCTCCATGCACGTCTTCGATCTCAGTTTTGGATCATTTCAGCCTGGAGGAATTCGACAGATTGCTCTCAACGGTACGCCCAACCACGTGCAGCCTTGATCCGTGCCCTTCTTGGCTTATTAAAGCTGGCCATGAAGGGTTTTGAGGTGCCTTAAGGGAAATTATCAACAAGTCCCTCTTAGAGGGGCTGTTCCCGGGGGCACTCAAGGAAGCAATGTTCCACCTAAAAAAAAAATCTCTGGACCCAGCCAAATTGGCTAACTATTGGCCGGTTTCCAATTTGCCCTATTTGGGCAAATTTATTGAGAGGGCAGTGGTGATATAGTTTCAGGGCTTTATGGATGACATAGATCCCTTCCAGTCCAGCTTTCGCCTGGGTCACGTGATGGAGACGGCACTGGTTGCCCTCACAGACAACCTCCGGAGGCATCTGGATGTGGCCAGCTCGGCAGTACTGTTGTTGTTGGACCTGTCGGCTGTGCTCAACACAGTTGACCATCAGTTACTGACCCATTGCCTCGCCGACATGGGAATTCAGGAACTTGCCTTACAATGGCTTGCTTCCTTTCTCCAAGGTCAGGGACAAAGGGTGGCACTAGGGGAACAGCAGTCCAGGAGGCACCCGCTGGAGTGTGGAGTGCCTCAAGGGGCAGTGCTTTCCCCGATGCTATTCAACATCTCTATGCACCTCCTTGCCCGGAGGCACAGGCTGGGATGTCACCAGTATGCTGATGACACCCAGCTCTACCTGATGTTGGGCAGCCAGTCGGACTCCAGGCCAGAAGATCTGGACCGGGCTAGGTGGCTTAGACTGAGCCGGCTGAAACTGAATCCGATGAAGACGGAGGTCCTGTGCTTGAGTCGGAGCAGTTCAGGGGTGGGGATCCCACTCCCGACCTTCAGTGGGGCACCACTGGTGCCAGCACCAGAGGTTAGGAGTTTGGGAGTTCTCCTGGATACCTCCTTAATGATGGAGGCCCAGGTAGCAGCCACTGCTAGGTCGGCCTTTTACCATCTTTGGCTGATTAGGCAGTTGGTTCCCTTCCTTGACCGCAATGACCTGGCAACAGTGATCCATGCGATGGTCACCTTGAGACTAGACTACTGTAACATTCTCTACATGGGGCTGCCCTTGTCACAAATTTGGAAGCTGCAGCTAGTGCAGAATGCCGTGGCCGGGTTCCTGATGGGCCTTCCTAGATGGGAGCACATTCAGCCTGTGTTGAAGACATTGCATTGGCTGTCAATAGCATACCAAATTCGCTTCAAGGTGCTGGTACTTACCTTTAAAGCTCTATATGGCCAGGGTCCAACATACCTGAGGGACCACCTTTCCCCATATATACTCCAGAGAGCACTACGGTCGGGGTCTCAAAATCGACTGACCCTCCCAGGTCCCAAGGATGCCAGGCTCACTACTACCAGGGCCAGGGCCTTTTCAGTGGCAGCTCCATACTGGGGGAATGAGCTCCTGGAAGAGATCAGGGCCCTGCGGGATCTTTTACAGTTCCGCGGGGCCTGCATGACAGAGCTCTTCCACCAGGCTTTCAACTAAGGAGCCGCCTTCACTACTGCCACCAACAATCATAGTTATAGGTCCTGGCCCTTAATTTTGACATCTGGCCTGTGCTGCCGCATGACTTAGGAAGATCACTGAGCTGAAAACTGTTTTCTGTATGCACTCTTCAGTATGCCATCTGAAGTATCTAATTAAATATGTCCAGCACTTTATTTATTTTTTTTATTTATTTTTTTAGGATTTTACAAGCTTATTTGTAACTGAATTGTTCAAATGTTTTTATATGGATTTATGTATCAACCAATGTAAGCCGCCCTGAGCCTATTTCCGGGGAGGACGGGGTACAAATTAAATAAATAAATAAAACCTTATTGTAAGCAAGGGAGTGAGTTCATAATGACTTAATTTTTGCTGTATCATGTCCAGTATGCATTTTAAAAAGTCCCACTGGAAACTCTTTTGCCATCAGTGGGGCATCGTCATGACTAGTTTTTTTGCTGGATTTTACCCAGCATTTAAAAAAAAATCGTAGAAAGGTTATTTACAGAATAAGAATCCAAGATAGAGACCCCGCAACACACGTACACATGTGCAAACAGTTACTGCTTTTCAGGTGGTTTATTTCACCTGTGAAGCTAATGGATCCTTACTTTGTCTGAACAACAATTCACTGATTTATTATGTTGCTTCCTAATACTAAACACTTGGAGGAAATTCTTTAACTTTAAATTAAGGAAAGTAGTTGACATTGGGGGGATCCTAGTTTGGGTTCCAGCGCTGGCTTTTAATACTTTATAAAGTCCCTAAGCCAACTGTCAGAATTAACTTACTATAGGATGAGTCTCTTAAGGATGTAAGTCATCTGACAACTTTTATAATTATACAGTATTTTATTATTTTATGTGTAAATTGCTATTTTAATACTGTTTTAATTGTATATTTAATTGTTGTACACCACCATGAGCCCATTGGGGAGGGCGGTATATAAATCTAATAAAATAAATAAATAAATAGTTGGTCTGATCCACAGAAAGTGATTAAAAAACAGAAACAGGTAGAACTTCTGTAGTCCTAGAACAAAGAGAGGTTGGTACGCTGCATGCGCTGTGCAACTACATTATGCTCCTCTCCTGACAGATTATCAATGGTGTCAGTTTGGTAGGGCCAGGCACCTGCTAGCAAAGGAAGGGGAAGCAGGTAACACTCACTCTAGGTGCTCCTTCATCCCTGCACTGACTGCCTAGCAGATGGTCAGTGCTATCACTCTTGATCATCTGTAAAAAAGGGAGAAGGAAAGGTATGTCATAGAGCCTATATAAAGATAGATATTCACTGTTATCATTAAAAATTCTCTTAAGTCTGGGGCTAACCTTAACACTTGTGTATTCATGTTCTAAACTGGAGTAACAACCAAGCCAAAGACACACACATGAACACACATGAAACTGCTTTACACTGAATCAGACCCTTGGTCCATCAAAGTCAGTATTGTTTACTCAGACCGGCAGCGGCTCTCCAGGGTCTCAAGCTGAGGTCTTTCACAACATGAAGCTTCCTCATACTCAGAAGTTCAGATTGATGCCTAACTATTCTGACAATGATGAAGTCTTGCAGCTTTGGCTTTTTTCATTCTGCTTCGTACCCAAGTCTCAAGATGCAAGTAACAGGGGAATCCTTTCTTAGAAGAGCTCTGATGATATCTTCATTTGTCCCTAGTAGCATTGCTCATGATCATTATATTAAGCCTCTCATTGATCAGTCATCCCCTTACACCCTGGAAACGCTGTCTCCTTTGCTTAGTGATAAGGATCTGAAGATCACGCTGGCAATAGCAAAATTCATTTCAGTCCTTTTAGCCCTTGCATTCAAAAAATGAATGAGAATCTTCTGCTGGTCAAGATTTGTTAATCAATGAGCTTCTAAGGGAATAAAAGGTAAAGTATTGCTCAGGTGGCTCGTGGCTAACATGGATTGTTCCATTTCAACCATATCATCAGAAGGAAAAAAACAACAACAGTGAGACAGCATGGAAAAATAAAAATTCTGTGTCTCTCCTAAATGTTCCAGAGTTGGCAAGTATGCAAGAACCTTTGGTTGGCAGCCAGAAGAGAAAAGCAAGGAAAACCAAGATCACTCATCTGGTCCGGACTGCAGATGGCAGAGTCTCACCAGCAGGAGGAGTTTTAGGTAAGGATAGCATGACTTGTTTTCAGGGCAAATGATGCTTCTTCCTCTCACAAATACCAGTAGCAGAATGTGTGAGAAGCTGCTGGTGCAGATGCATCCTGTGATATATACAGATAATCAAGTTGGTAAATGATGTGTACCATCAGAACATTTAGACATTTATAATATTATTAGAATTAACATCAAAATCATAATACGTTATAACGGACTCCTTGTATCTCCCCAACTGTCTGGCAGATTTTTCCCGTCAAAACTTCAGTTCACCTCAGTTACTGAGTTGCCCTACAGTAGTGTGTATATCTTCTCTATTGATATAAACTTGAAAATGCCCCACCTTTTGTTTAGATATTAGTTTAGGCTTTAGACCCAGTACAAGAACTTGAGGGAAAGACAGGAGCTGTCCTGTTTTATAAACTCTTGTGAAATTGCACTTGAGGCAAATTAATTTTGGCACAGTGGCACAGAGGATTTATCCTCTGGTTATAACAGTAACATCTGAGGTGAACAGGCTTGCTGTCAGTTCTAGCCCCGCACTGATGTGAGCACTGATGTGAGCTACCAGCCCTGTCTCCAGCTCGCCGTCTACCCAGCGGTTCGAAAGCTTCAGCGAGTAGATAAAATGGGTACCACTCCTTAGAGAGAGTGGGCACACTGAACCCCCCCCCCCCCGGTGGGGTGGAGCGGTGTTAGCCGGCGAACGGAGGTCCAGCTCGCAAGATTAGAAAGCCTAGAGAGATCTCCTCAGCATGAAGAAAAGCCTGTAATGGGCTGTTCCAGCCAGGCGGTGGCAGTGTGGCGCTACAACTCGAAGGAGTCTGGAGAAAAGCTGACGCCATCAAACCAGGCCAAGGAAAAAATGCTGACCAGATCACGTCTCATCTTCAAAACTGAACAAAACCCTCGTCGGCAGTGAATGTGTGTGAATTAAGATGTATATATGTTGTCTTCCCATACAAAACAGAATAAAGAGTTTATTAAACAGGCAGGGAATATATGTATAATAGGAATATTCAAGGTTTTAAGATTGCTGAGGTAAAAACTTTCTAATACATACAGAAGTTGAATTCTTAGAACATTCAAGAGAGTGTATTTGTAGTTTTGTTTCAAGGCTTCTAGTTCTTTCTTTGAGAGGTATTTTGTTTGGTATATATCAGCACTAACACAGTTCTTATTAATGTTTCTTCTGGAGGACAGCATTTGCTTAAAGTTTGTAGATTTCTTCCTTCAGAGTTCTAGGTTTTCCTGTAGATATTACAGCTTTTCACTAACTCCTGAGGTGTCTAAGCTTCTCCCCTTTATCACAGACCACGGTTCTCGTCCCAACCCCTTTCACTGGCAGGAAGTTATTCTCTTTGTCCCTAAGAAACAATAACTCCTTCTAGTATTTGGCTTGTATGAGAGTTCACTCTAACTACCCAGACCTTCTGCCAAATCCTTCTCCAGTATCCTTTGTCTGTATAAGGCTGTTCTGTAGATTTCCTGACTGAGAATCTAAATTCTCCCTCAGAGCAGTTTTAATATATTTAAGATAATGGGGCTTCTCTTCTCTCTGTAGAAGTACTTTTCTGACTGTTGCCGGTCAGAAAACACGGACTTCCAAATGCCTTTTTCCTCAGATGCCAAACCCTCTGGCTACTGATCCAGACATTAGTTTTCAGACCAAGACGAAATGATGAAAGGCCTCTTTTTGCTCCAGATCAGCTGTTTTATTTCTTCTCTCAGCTGATGTTAGCCAATCAGAGAGCAAGTTGAACAGCCAATCACATAAGCTCTTCTCTCCAGGGAAGATTAACTCATGACCTCCCTGACCCGCTGACACAAGCCGCATTTTAAAAAGGCTGCTTTTCTGTGCAATCTGTCACACAAGTGCTTAAGAGTATTTTATACTAAGCATTTTTAGTGCCACATGGTAACCGTTATTTTAAAATTTATTTTTATAAATGCATTTGTTTTTCTGCAAAACAAGATCTTAATATACCCTACAAAATTTTTGTTCAATACCATGTTAAAATAGCTGAAGACTATCACACAAAATACCCTATTAAAAACTATGATATTTTTAAAAATATACCAATTAGGGCTGCAGTTACACCAAAGCAATCTTTATTCAGATCTTCAAATATCTTTAATTATATTTAAAAGCACCCATGGGAGCTTCCATATTGGATTAGGTCCATGGTGTCAGAAGATTTTTTTTTTACACTTTTGATTCCTACTTGTTTTTTTATCTGAATTCTGCTGTTTCCCCTGTGAGTCAAATACTACCCACCTCCTGGAGGACATTTAAATTGTAACAGTAGGCCCACTCATGGGGGTAGGGATTGTCTGCAGCTGCTTTAAATAGACCTTGAGGTATTGGGACCCTGGTCACAGGTTTCCTGCATCTGGTCTAGTTGTGCCAATTAAAGTCAGTATTAATAAGCCTGTTGTATAGAGACAAAGTCAGCTATTATCAGGAAAGAAGTTATTAGGCAGATCTGTGTAGATTAGAGGACAGGGGAAAGCCTACTAATCTTATTTAAGAAAAAAAGAGTACCACACAAACCTTCCCCTCCTGATCTGTCAAAGCATGGAGAAATATATGCATCTTTCCCCCATTTTTATAGAAGAGAAACCAAAGGAACAACTGCAGGGTGATCTTCAGAAGACATCAAGTACAGGGACAGACTGCAACAAAGAATCCTTGCAAAACACTGGATCAGAAGAAGGTCATAGTATTACACCAGACATGCCATCGGTATCTGCATTCTTTAGCCTAGCTGCTCTTGCAGAGGTAGCAGCAATGGAAAATGCACACAGGTTAGTGTGTTCTTTCTTTTCTGTTTTGGCCTAAAAAGATCTCTTCATTGCAGCATCCTTGCATTGTATCTGAGCTCATCACAGGGTATTTTTATGGGTCCATGACATGCCTTGCTCATACTGACTCCTTTGGTATTCTGTATTTGGCAGAGCCAACTTTAACTTGCCTAATAGTCTGTTTGAGTTTTTGTAACACAGCATCTCCTGAAAACCACTGGGACAGCAGAATTAAATCTGGTGCACATGTTCAGGAACCCAAAACATTTTTAAGACAAAGCTTGGGCCTTTTCAGCTGTTTCAAAGGGATCAGGAGAGATTGTAAAGTCTACTATAATGTAGTTTCCCTTGAGCATTAAGTTGTCATAATGAAATTCGGTATATGTGCTTACAAAATTCTGTGTTTGTTCACACATCTGCTTGACTCCCACAACCCTATTATTGGAGGGAGTGTAGACATCCAAACTATATTGCCGTGCATTATCTGAAGCAGGATGTCTGAAACACTGTACGTTACTAGCCTCCATGGTAAGGTCTGAGTTTTTAGCTGGGCCAAGCAAGGTTTAAAAAACAAAGCTTGGCTATTCAGCTTCCCCTTTGGGTTTGTCTGCTTTATCTTTATAAAATGCTAAACTCTCTTGAATATTAAGAAATTGGAATGAGATTATGTGCATCACATTCAGGATGGGTTATGTACAGGTCAAATATCAATTTGCCCACCCGCCTCCCAGTTCTTTTATTTAAGAGAGGCAGGAATGATACATGAAAACCACAATGTGATCTCAAAATGACAGTTGGTGTAAACAGGGGCCCTTTTCCAATCTAAACCATAGCTTATCCTTCACAATCATTTTCAGGGAGAAACACACTGAAGTGGAGACTGAGACACATTGGTATCCATCCAAGACTCTATTCCTAGCTCATTGTCTTGCACATAGGCTTGCCAAGTCCCCCCGGGGGGCGGGGAAACCCCCGCCCGAGAGGCCCGTTACCCACCGCCAGCAGATCGGACCCCGGGGGGAACCACACCCCCAAAGCAAGTGACATGCCCGGCGTCAGCACGTCACCCGGAGGTGATGTAATCGCGTCGGGCACATTGGGGGTGGGGCCACAATAATCTGAGGGGAAACTATGATTTTCCCTCGAATGATTGTGGCCCCACCCCCAATGTGCCCAACGTGATTGTGTCACTTCCGGGTGATGTGATTGCGGTGCACATGGACTCCCGGATGAGCGCTGGACTCCCGCCCGCTCTTCATAAGGCAACCCTACTTGCACATGCACTCATATATTTTCAAGAATAAATCTGCAAAATGGAGTATAACATTATATTGAATGTGAAGCTTGTTGAACACTGCCTTTTTTATTTGTTTAGTGTCTTTGGAAGTGTAAAAATAAGATTAATTCTACCACCTCAGTTTTCTTTCTGGCTCTTTATAATGCTGATTGAGGGTAAATCCCCAAACATATATAGTGTAATTGTGATCATATAGGCTATGCTAACAAGTTTGTACTTTTTAAGGCTCTGAACAGCTTTGGGAAGGTATGGGCTTCACAAAGCAGAAGTGTATATATAGCCAAAGCAGCTTACCTGGAATTTAGCTTACTGTTCTGGTTAGGATTCCCTTGCAGTGGGTTCTCTCAAATCCATCACTTATCCTTTTCAGTATTATTTGCTCACAACACATTGTGGCTGCAAACTCCCTAGTCAGTGCTATATATAAGGAAAGAGATTGGTAGAAATGTGCAGGAGGGAAAGGCTTCAGAAGCTGGAATAGAACATGCCACAAAGGACGATTGAGGTATTTCAGTGGTGAGACTAGGAATCTGGTTTGCACACCTCGGCTTCTCTCCTTCCCAAAAAAGGATCTCAGCAGTTGCTCAGGAGACTATGTTGCCAGCACTCTTTGTTTAAGCCAGGCACATCCTACCCTCTAGAAATATTGTCTCTTCTTTTCTTGTCAGGAATGAGCAGTGGGTGGGAGCAGGTTTTTTAGTTCAGAGCTGCTTATTTCCCCCAAAACTGGCAATCACTCAGATTTTTCCTTTGATTAAATAAAGTTGTTGGTTTCCCAAAATATATGAAGCTGCAGCCCAGGGAACTGCACCCCCTCTGTTAAACTATGATGAAAAAGGCAACATCAACTTTTAAACATGAATGTTTGAGCTAGTTTTCTCTACTGCACCCAGGGACAGAATGTGAGTCACTTGAACTAGTATCAGGAAGTGGAATATTGTCTCAAAGTAAAGTCACAAAGCTAGTCTGTGGGGTCTTTTTTCCCATGTAAAATGGAAAAGACTGCATTTCCATACATCAGAAGATACTCAGGCTTATGAATCTGCACCACACCCTACCCAGGGGAATCTGCAGTGACCCTACCCCACTAGGAACACCATGGAAACAGTCCCTATGCTTGGCAGGACCTTTCCCACAAAATAGTCCTATACAACAACTGGACAAGTTGGCCAGCTGCCTGGGAGCCTTCTGCCAGAGCTGGCTGCCAACAACACAGAGCAGACTGAGGGGAAAGAAGACACCCAGGGATGACATCAGTTGGCAGTCCCAGCTATCAGATGCCCAGCAATGGCTGGAGGCATCAAGCTGGCCATCTAGAGACATAAGAACGGGGTGGGCATGTGCCCAAAGTCGCAGGAATATGGTGGCTGAGGGGGAGGAGCTTGCCCTCTGGTGATATAGGGTAATTGAGTGTTCTGGATAATCAAATGCCAGGTAACAGAGCTTTTACTGTATTATGTTGTTGTTTTTAATTGAGACTTGAAAATGGCAGACAAAACTGCTTCCTGGAGTGACTCAACTAATTCATGTCTTAATGACTTCAGGGTGCACGATCTGGAAATTTTCTTTGGTTGTATGTTTAATAGTGGTCTCGATGAGGGCAATTGGGAGAAGTGGGAATTCTAAAACAATGGTTTTCAAAGTTTCTGCCTTGAAATAATCTTTCCCCCACTGACACATCACTGAGCCCTGGAGAACAGCAGATTCCGGAGTCTGTTCTCAGGTGCAGAACCTGGGCCAGGCTTGTTCTCAATATAGGCTAACTATACAACAGAGGATACAGTCAGCTCTCTCTTACAGCTGTGGAATGCGAAGAAAGTTTGGTAGTGATGGGAGGGAGATCACTACGGTAGCTTGTCCATCACTGATTTTCTCATTGAGGAATCCCTGACGAGCTTCCAAGAATTCCCTGGGTCTCAGTTTGAAAATCATTCTTATATAGAAATAGAATTACAGTGGCAGTCATTAGGGGATGTAGTGTTTTTTAATTTAATGTTAGGTTCTTGGTTAATGTGTGTGTTTTTAAAAGGACATTTCACTGTATGGTACTCTTTCTGGAAAATGGTATAGTAATAATTACGTATTATGGGGCGTACTTTCCTTGTGGCAGAAGTATATGTATTTTTTGTTTATTGCAGTTCAGTCTTAATGGCCTTTGTCTTCCTTTTAATACAGCATAGATTTCAGGCAACTTGCAATTTGATTGTAGTAGCTTATGGCTTGCACTGTAATTCTAAATTGGGGGACCCCAAACACCTGTTTGGATAACATACTGTCTGGCCCAGAAGCCTTTTTCCGTACTCCCCAACAAGTAGGCATTGGCATTATCTGGGAGGCAGACATGGTGAACGAGTTGAAGATTAAAGGAAATCTCCCCCCTCCCACTGCAGCCTGCTGTGCCTGTTGGAAATGTGTAATGGTGTGGCACTGGAGTCCCAGGAACAGCATGGGGTAGCAGAGTGGATGTCTGGTGTGGGAGCAGAGAAATCTTCAACTATTGTACTGCCTGTTTTATAGGTAGGGGACATTCCACAAGAGGTCGGGAACCTAGCTCTTAGCTGGAATTGCTTATCTATTCTGGTCTTCTCTTTATTTTTAACAGTATTTTATTGCTATCTTAATTATGTTTTTTTTGTTTTAATTTCACTCAATGAAATTGCTGAGTGGTCAGGTTAGAACAGATAAAAGGAAGTACTTCTTCACCCAAAGAGTGATTAACACATGGAATTCACTGCCACAGGAGGTGGTGGTGGCTACAAGCATGGACGGCTTCAAGAGGGAATTAGATAAGCATATGGAGCAGAGGTCCACTGGTGGCTATTAGCCACAAGGTATAGATAGGGGCTCTGGGGCAAGTGATGCTCTGTCTTCTTGGTGCTGGGGGGGGCAACAGTGGGAGGGCTTCTAGTGTCCTGGCCCCACTGCTGGACCTCCTGATGGCACCTGGTATTTTTGGCCACTGTGTGACAGGGTGTTGGACTGGATGGTCCATTGGCCTGATCCAACATTGGCGTCTCTTATGTTCTTATGTTTAATTAACTTATTTATGTAAACTATTTAGAAACAGAAAAACAGGAGGGGGGAAAAGTAACAAATTGATTTTTTAAAAATCCTTCTCTTTAATCATGTCTGTGTATTGTATCAGGAATGTAACTATTTTCAGATGAATTTTGGGCTAATGTTCATCTGTTCTCCCCCTTGTAGGACCCCAAGGACGGCACCTCTTCCACATGATGGACAGCCAAAAGAAATGTCTCAGGCTCCAGTGCTTATTTCCTGTGCTGACCAGTGAAGCTCTACCCTATTGTAAAAGTTGTGCTTTACCTAATATCCTAGCCTTGTCTTTACCAATGGATGCTAGTCAGTCCATGTGATGGAGGAACCCATAGACTGAAAATGAGTGGTTCGTGTTCAGTATGGCACAGATTTCACTTATAGCCTGGGTCGGTGCTCCCCGGGTTTGGGGCCCCAAATCTACTATAAGAGTGATGTTATTTCTCTGTTAAGGAACAGAAATGAAAAGATCCTGGAGCTTTGCTTTCTACTGAAGGTTTTTAAAATGGTATACGCATAGTTCATGGAGGAGGCAAACTTTCCTGTTGCTCACACAGCATCTGTTCTGCCAACCAGAGTATGGAAAGTAGTTTCATATAATAACTAGCTACTCTTAGCAAACAAAAAGCAAAAGAGGAGAAAAAAACTGACGCACTGCACTAGTTAGTAGATATTCTTAGTCCTTTTCGTACATGATTTAAGTTTTGAAGATGGTTTATATTATAGGTTATGCCTACATTTATATTTTAGAGTGAATTTAAGGACCTGTTTGGGAGAATCCAAGAAAGCATGGGCAGGTGTACCAATGTTAGTGGTGTATGTGTGGCCATATGGTCCAGACGTTCTGCACTTTTGTAATTGCCACCAGGGTGGTAGAGTTTATTGGCAAAAAATGTTGACAGGCTATATTTTGCTTGATTTTTTTAAAATTAAGCGTAGAATAATGAGGATGATTAGCAACTGGAGCAAAGTTTGGCATATTGATAAGAACAATACTGCAGGTTACGGATTTGTCTTTCCTGCCTTGGATGACTCATTTATTTTTGGATGGAGGTCTAAAATGACTGTGTGGGAACTAAAGCAGTGAAACAGGAAGAAAATACTATAAATACATAGTTCAGAAGTGACCTTAGTATTACTTCACACTTTTGAAAATCTTTTCAATTGACATGCATACTGATGTACATATTTTACAGACACTGGAATTGTCATAATACTATGCACAGTTTAAATTGGCTTCATAGGTTGTATGAAGTGCCAATGCTTGTTTGGAATAGTAAATTGCTGAGTGTTGTATAAGTAAGCGATGGCTGAGGAAATAATGTTACTTAATTTAGGCTGTCAAACCCCTCACTTTCCAGTTCATGTTCTTTCTGTTTGTTATATATTGTATCTTATTCTTGTGCACACATCTCACACCAGGGCAGAGTACTTTTTTTTTCTTTTCTACTTTTTCCTTCTATTTCTTGCCTGTGCCTATGATCTAGCACAAATAGACACCAGGGCTGCAAGTGGAAGTCCTGCTAATCAGCTGTTTCGTGGAAAGGGGTGGGTGATAAATTTACCCCTCTTGTCCCTGTGAATAGCCAGTTGGCAACATTTTCACATTTGGGGAAATTGTTTGCCTCTGCAGCCCCAGATGTTGGACCAGAGAGGGAACTGTGTATGGCAGCACCATTTGCATGAAGAGTTACCCATCCATCTAGGAATAAAGTGGATGCACAAGCTTCCACACATATCTGGGCAATTTTGTTTTCTAGCAACAAAAGTTAATTCTTATTAGAATTTGACATGAAGCTACATACAACACAGGGTACTTCTTTCACAGCACAAGATGTTTCCCTTATATGTTTTGCAACCTAGCACAACAACTTAACCAAATGCTATTGACCAGACCCCAGCAATAATTTTCTATGAGTCGTCTTCTTCTCTGGTGGAATTTTGTGATAGTGTTAAGTTCAGTGAGACCCTCTTTTATTAATTAGGTCTCTAAATGATGAGCGTTTACACAATTTTATCAGGCTTTCTTAATTTATACTTGACAGAATTGCTAACGAATGAGTTTTGGGGTTTTTTTGTAATTGGATTTAATAGCCATATGAAAAGTGAATCTTAAAATGTGCTTGGCTTAGCCTTTGTTTGTAATCAGTGCATGTCTTTCAGTATCAGAAACAACCTCAAACAGATCACACAAATTGTAACAAGTGATGATTAAAAGGAATATGTTACTTTGGCCCCATGAAAAAATCAGAGAATCCCTCAAAGATAAAAGGTGAAAGAAGGAAATGCCCAGCTTCAACAACAAATAAGAAAGTTAAATGCTTTGGAGAAAATTCAGGTAGAAGAATCTTCCTTGTGCCATTGGAGGACATGGCACTATTTTAATAGTTCAGTTTTGTTAATGTTCTTTAAATTATTTTACCAAAACAAAGTGCTACCATCATGCCAAACTATCAGGCATATATTGTGGTAGCTTTGGGAAGTTTAAGGCCATGATGTACTAACCATGGTTAAACCACTGCAAGTAGCTGAAATCCAAATATCTCATGGTGCAGCCTCTTCATCTTGGCCATGGGGCTGATGTACAGACTATTGAATCCATTAGAACAAATGCATTTCTACTGAAGTATCATAATCCTTCTGCCATTTAAATTTAAATGTTGTTCCTAAGATATTTGTTTATATGAATGGTACCTTTATAAAAGAAGCATAAAATTAGCTTTTTCTATGTGAATTAATACCTTGATTATCTTTCTTTCTTAAACTTCGTTGACTATCCCTTAGACAGGGGACTTTATTGGGTCAATTTAATATTAGTGTTTTCTGATGCTTATAAACCTTTCTCTAGATATGCTTAATTTTTAAGCGATTAGACACTGAGAGTAGCAGAAATCCTGCAAAGCTTTATAGTTATTAGGGACAAAATTCACCTGGAAGTTTTCCTGGAAGAGACCCATTGAAATGAGCACCACTAGTTTTGTGCAACTTCCATTAACTGTAGTGGGGGCTCTTGCAGGAGAACTCTGAGGGAATTGTATCCTGTAGCTCCCCCCCCCCCTTCTCTCAATTATGTCTTCATTTCAATAGATTTGCTGTATTCCTGATTCTGTTAGAATAGGGTATCTTATTTCAGGGTTGGAAAAAAGCAGCACAAGAAAATTTCAAAACAACAATTTATTGTTTTGTTTTAAATTTTTTATTATTTAATTTTTTATGAATCTCCATGGCATATATTTTTGTATACTAGCCAATGTCACCCATCAACTTGTGTCCACAAGCTCATCTAGAGACAGAAATGTTGCACCTTACTTATATTTCAAGCGAACCAAAATATAATGTTCTCTGCTTGGTGTTTTTTCCCCAATACTGTTACATTGTAGTTCATCAAACCTTTTCTAATTTAGCAAAAGCAATCAGTATTTCTGCAGTTCACCATATTCTCTAGATTTCAACCTGTGTACGTCTTTTATTTCTACAAAAAAATGAATAAGATAAACAGTTTACCCTTACCCATACTTATTGTTTAAAGTCAGGATGTATTTCTCAAGTATAAAACTTAGCACTGTCCCATTCTCTTTGTTTTTATCTATTTATTTAGTGATCTTTTGATATTTCATATAATTTTGAGGTATATGCATATTATCTGATGCTACAAACATAGAATCAGCCAGGAAAAGGATACTGTAATGTCATTTTCATGTAATTGTGTTAGTACTGTATTACAGGATGGGTGGGAGGGGAGTTCTATAAAGTATTTAACATGTATATTTGATTTTGATTCTCCTGTTAGGGTGTTTTTTGCAAATACGACCAAAACTGATGTAAAATCTTGTGGAGCTTACATTATGCTGTTGTACTTATGACAGTATTCCCCCCCCCCCCTGGATTGTACTGTGATTCCAGAAATAGGATATATTTATTTAAGAAGATATAGTGTGCTTTTTTACTAATATGAGAAATCCCAAAGTTATGAGAAAAGAACTTCTTCCTTTGCCTCGTTTTCCAGCTTATAGTTCAGTCTATGATTTTCAGAACTGACTTGAAGCATTGTGAATATGGGATAAGCAGCAGAGGATGTACTCACCTGCAAGTCTTTACTTAGCAGTGAAATTTGCTACTTTTCTTAAATAGCATAAGTAGCATCATTGTAGCTACTAGTCTCTTGATAGTCTCTGGCTTTGGATATTCACTTACAAACCCACAAAAATTGTACATTGCACCAAGAGAAACAATGCACAACAAGAGAAACAATGGGTGCATTATGTCTAGATATTTTCTTTACTGGTGTATTGCTAAGGATGGATTCAAGCAACCTTTGTTAAAATAAAATACATGATGACCTGTTCCCTATCCACTGGTCCACAAAAATAATAAGTAGCACTGGATTCTCTTGAAATCAGTTGGAAAAATAAAACTGGTTGTCTGAATCCACCCTTAGTTGGGAACATTACCATGAAACCATTTTCTTTCAGAAGTGCTCTATGGTTGGTGATTACATAAAGGTTAGTGTGCTGAAGAAAATGGGTAGGGAACGGAGAAAAATTAGGGAATCAGAGTGAATAAAGGGCATTATTCTAGCTTGATGTCAGAACAGAGGGAAGGAGTATAATTTTTTTAATTCTCTGAAGAGCAAAATGTGGTGAAGACTATGATTGTTGGGTTTGCCTTGTACTATTGTATATTTATGCCTCTCAGCTGCACTCTGTTTTGCAACTAATTCTAATAATGCTACCTCTATTAAAGGCTACTGCAGTTGACTTCAGTTTGCTTTCGAGATTCATCATGCAGTCTTTTAAAGCTAGAGATCTCTGTTTGGGGTTACAGTTTTATTTTCCAAAGTAGTTGGTTTGTAGAGGGAACAATGTAAATGTCAAAACAGTTAACTACCATATTCATACTGTTGCTACCTGGCATGTGTAGCACTTGTATGGTTTCTGTTGAGGCATCATAACTTTCCTTCCTGTTCTGTAAATAAGTCTGTTTGTAACTGAAAATAAATGCTGCAATCCAGTACTCCCCGTGCACAGGTACTTTGCTTTCTCTGTGAAGAGAAGTACATGGTCTACATGCAAAGGTATTTTCCACTGCACTGGGCTTTTCCCTTCTTATCAGTGATAACAGGACATTTCGTGTGCATGAAAAGCTTCTCTCACGCTATTAGACTCTTCCGTAACATTCTAAGTTATGGACACAGAGTATGTGATTATTTCCATGGTAAATAATTATTAAAATTCCCTTTATTATTTTCTACATGAATAGTACCCAAAAAAACCCATACTATTTGATTTTTTAGAGTTCTTGTCATATTTTGTGTTCATTTTCTTTGTCCTATTCAAAACTAGTATCTACAAATATCAAAGATGTTGTGTTGAGAAGGTGACTTTAATATAAAGTAACAAGAGAAGTTGTGCCCAAATGTATGTGAGGATTCAACTATAGTTTTATTGTAAAGTACCCACAATGTATCTTATCTCTTCCCCCCCCCCCACCCCCCAAGATTTTTTTCTGGATCTGGCAAGCAGCAGTCCAAATAGTCAGGCTTGAATTCAGAAATGCAAGTGATGAATTGTAAATTGGTGTTCAAATGCATTGTCTGTGTTTTCTCTAAATAAGGATGAGTAGGGGCCTCAGTTCATACTAGATTGTAAAACATAGGCTATTAGTTTTTGCTTTCCTCCTGTGGTTCCAAAGAATTGTTTTCTAATGAGTATCTTATTTTTGCTTTAATATGAGTACCAAGTAACCATCATACTCTTACATGGGAAAAACGTCTTACCTGTCAATCTACAATATAAATTATTTGGAATACCATATTTTCTAAATAAAGATCTAATTGCCCTTTTAAACCCATGCACATGGAGCAATTTTTTTACATTGCCATTGTTGATTCAGAATAAATGGCTTTAAAGATAAGCAAGCACACGCAGTATATTTTGATTTATTGCAGGATTTTCTGTCTTAAATTATGTCACTCTGATATAGATTCTTTTTTAAATGTCAGTTGGAAGTTTATTGGCATTGAGCACAATCTCTCTGGAACCTGACTCCATTGAAATGATCACAGTTGTGTTCTTGCCTGACACTTGAAGTATTCAGTGGGGTTAGCATGAGACAAGCCTATCAAGATTGTGTTATTTGACTGCAAACATCTCCTTAAATAACTGAGATTCTGTGGCATTTGCCCAATCAGTTTATCAGTCTGCCAAGGTTTTTTTTTCCCTTCAAGTATCTGACTGTTAATTAGTTGATGTAGACTAGTCATTCTTCTATTTGAAGGCAGGTCTACTAGATTCTGACCCAGAGTTTGGCTTAATTTTTTTAAGCTTTAGTGTAAAACATGTTTTCTAATAAACTCTTCTCCTCTAGTGGTAAAATGGGGTTATTGAATTCTTAGATCTGTGTAGTGCAGTTAACTACATAAGACACCATTTTGTTTCTCTTACACACTTTATACCTAAATTGATATAGATAGAAAGGGTTGGATCTCACATGTGCATTCTACTAACAGAGGTGGTTTTGTCTGGCAGAAGAAGCCTTCTCCTGACTCAAGATAATCAGAAGTATCTTGTTTCAGGAGAACACTCCTGCCAAAGAAAAGCATTTCCACCAATAGAATGAATCCACAGGTTCCAGCCATATTTTAGAACTGCACACGTTAGGCCATGTGTATACCATGCTGAAGAACATTATGATACTGATTCTGGAAAAATATTTAATAAAATATATGAAATATTTTAAAACTTTCAAATATATTTTCTTTATGTTCTCCCTTCAGTGACTTGGTATGTTCTATAACTAAATAAATGCAAATACTTTCTTATTTTATACACATTCATTGCTTTTATATTTATTCATTGCTTTTCAGCATAAAGGCTCTAAAAATGACTTAAAGGAAAAAAGAATGGCATTTTTTAAAGTAACTTTCCCCCCCACTATAGAGAACAATGGAGGGGATAGGGGCAACCTCTTTGAGGGCCCGTAGAATTGGACCCCCTTGTCCAGTGTTCTTGAAACGTGGCTGGTATCTTGGGGAGAGGCTCCAGCAGCTACCCTGCAGGTTTGGAGCCTCTCCCTCAAACCCCCTCCCCTCCAGCCCCCATAATATACCCTATGTTTTTGCTATTGACTTCAATGGCCCATAGGATATAATGGGGCTGAAACTGACACTCAGCTGGCTAAAAGACTCCTGAATTGGCTGGTACTGCCGAAATTGACATGCAGGAGTCTTTATGCTGGCCGAAATTGATTCTGCCCGATTCTGCCGAATCCAAATCGGACGAATTTTTTTTTTTTTGCACACCCCTAGCTGAAGGTAGGGAAGTTCCAGTGCAGCATTATTAGTGGGGATATTGTGTTGGTGTCATGAGCTACCTCTGACAACACAGTAGCAGAATAAAGCGAGTCAGTAGCAACAATGTCCCGGCAATAGCCAACTAAATCCAATGTATCACCAGAAAGCAGGAGAAATGGAGTGTTGTGGAGTGTCCCGGCAATAGCCAACTAAATCCAATGTATCACCAGAAAGCAGCAGAAATGGAGTGTTGTGGTTAACCAAGGATGGTTCAACTAAGCCATCATAAAGTTAGTCTGGCATTTGGCCCACTACATTTGTACTATGCCATTCTGTACACCTGATGTTTAGACATAACCTGGTTATCAGATTGTAACTGGCTTGTATCACAGGAGCATGAATTCTCTCCTTCACAGAGATGGCAGCTGCATCAAGGCACTTGGTATGCCATTAAAGTTTATAATTAGGAGTGGACATTTCAAAAAGGCAATTAGTTTTTCCTCTCTCTCTCTCTCTCTCTCTCTCTCTCTCTCTCTCTCTCTCTCTCTCTCTCTCTCTTTCAGTTCTCTTGTTTACAGGAATTTTAAAATAATAACCTTGCCCATTTAGACTATCAACAGATAAATGCTTAAATCTTTTTCACTTATCTTTTGAAATACAATTCTTTATTCAGTGCCATAGAAACCTGGAAATGGACATTTTTAATGCACAAGACTGGGTTTTTTTCTACAAGAATATTCCATTCATGTGAACATTAAAACAGCTCTAAATGGGGCACAGACTTTTTTAGGTTTGATTTATGCACAGTTAAAGAATTCTTAAATCTTGATGCTTATCGAAGGAGGTATCAGCCTGATACTAGACAGAAAGATATTATGCCAGTAGTGAACTGTTAACCTCTTAGACAGATGTAGATGTTTAAGACTGATGGATGATGTTTACATTTTATTATTTCTCATTGTTTGGGATGGTGCCCTATTTGCGGAGCCAAAGAAGTCAAACATTCTATAACCCATTCATCTGCTGATCTGCTCTTAGATACTTTTCACCCACAACAGCTATAAGGCAACATTCACAAGTTTACACTTTTCAGGGAATGGTTTGAAGTATGAACCATGAAACAGGAGTACAAGATTACCCTGTATCTGCATGACACTTATTTTGCCAATTTGCCCACCTACTGGCATTTGTTTGCACAGGAAATGGAATCTAGCCGAAGATTGGGTATGCTGAGGACAATGTAGACTGCACTTCAATGGGGATCCAAACTCTGGGTATCCATCAGACATATGTACCTTTCAAGGGTGTGTATGTGCTGGAAATTTGTTCATATGTTTTGTTATTGGTTAATGGGAAGAAGAAGGCACATCCCAGGATCTACCACCCTTTGATCCTGATGTTATTTCAGGTACAAGCATTTCTAGTGACCTTTACAAAAATGTTATGGTGTTCCTTCTTCTGGCCATGGCCTCAACTGTCATCTCCCATTAACAGAATCTTTTGTTTCACATTTCTATGTATGATTCACAGCCCACTGAGGTAGACACAGACAGCTTGTAAATTAAATCTTCTAATTTCTTTTCAAGCAACTAGCTGCTTCACAATCCAGAACCTGGCTTTTTTGTGACCATTTCATAAAGCTCATGTCGTCAGGTGAGCACACTTGTTGTTGCACTATAGCTAATTTACTGGAACCTGTACAGATATAATTTGTGTCACTTCAGGACACAAAACAAAAGTACTTTATTCAAGTAAGTGGTTGAAATAACTAGTTTACGCGGCTTTAAAGGGGAATTTGTTAAATTGATAAAGACAGGTCCATCAATGACTGTTAGACATGATAACTAAATGGAATCTCCCTGTTCAGAAGGGGTAAACCTCTGAATACCAGGGCTGGGGGACATCAGCAGGGTGAAGGCTTTGGTCTTTGTGCTTGCTTGTAGGCCTTCTGTGGCATCTGGTGGCCTCTGTATGAAGCAGGATGCTAGAACAGATGGATCAATGATCCAGCACAGTTACTCTTACACTCTTGGGCATTCTGACATGCATGGAATTGCACAGCCTTATGCTTAGGAGATGTACAGAAAATAAAGATGTCTAGAATTAATGTGGGAAGAAGTGGTTCTGTTATTTGGACAATGGAACATAGAACCAGCCATTAAGTTCAAAAGACTACAATTTATATTGAAGTCATATAAAGATGTTCATATTATAGACTGTGTCTTTCCAGAATTGGTAGAATATTTTATTAATGTGTATATTTATTTTAAGCTTATATCTCCCACCTTTTGGTTTCATCTCCCCCAGACCCTTTACAGCATTAAAACAAAACAATAAAAGTAGCAAGAGAAATGTCTCAGTCAAACTCTAGTCATTTATAAACGAGGTAACAAAAAAGAGAACTAATACAATTAATACAATTTTAGATTCTTCCACTTTGAGTAATGTCCTTGTATATTGAATTACTTTAAAATAATCGGAGAGTAGATGCAGGGAAAATGGTGACCTGAACAGGAGCATTCTTAAAGGCTCCAGACTTATCTTGCTGTAGGTGTATTACACAGGATAGAGAGAATTTATTCCTCTATCCTCATCTGTCCCCTCATGGGGGAGATCCAGCTGACATGTGAATCCACAGGGGGCTCCACTTGGGTTCTGATAACATCAAGGTCAGCGGAGAATAAGTGGACTTTTGCCAGCAAAGGTTGATCCCCCACACACTTCTACTTTTCTTTCCCCCCCTTTTTATAAATCTGCAATCTTCTGGCTTGTTTTTTAAAATCCGTCCTGGAACTATAACTTGTTTTGGGAGACTGGCAGACTGCCAGCAGCATTTGACCACCAGTAAGAGGATTTCTGAAAAATTATGGACTACAAATTACAGAGAACTAACAAGAGACTTATGATAGTGCAAACTACTGAACTGTCTAATTTAACTACTCCTTTCAAGAAACCTCCAACTTAAAACAGAGCAGAAGTATTTGAAGCAGATGAAACTATAGCAATCTGCCTTCTCATCTTTTGGATAAACTTTATCTTACTGCACATATCTGTGTACTAAACAATTGGTTATCCTTTCCCCCCATTTTTTTCTAATGAAAAAGGATTTATTTAAAAGCATCAGAGGTTCGGCTCTGGTGTAACACAGCAAAAAAGAGCACACATAGTCTGGCAGATTCGTAAAGTAGACAGCCCAACAGAAAGACATGATTTACTTCCTTATCCTATATATTGTCTACTAGAGTACCTTCCTTGATCATTCCCAGCACATAAAAACAACAAGAAGACTTTGGACTGTGGACTAATTTCTATTTTTTTTTTTCAATGATGGGAACCATAGACGAATCAGCACACTGGGAAACAAAAGCACAATTGCTGGGCAAGCCCCCTCCCCAGTTTCTTATTTCTTTGCCTTCTTTGGGTGAATTATAACAGACTAAATATTTTTCTCTTTTTTTAATACAATTTTATATTTAATATAAAACCTTTTTTGTTTCTCCATTTTGTTTCTGCCCTCTCTTCCCACTTTCTCTTCCCTCATTATTTCTCTCCCCATCCCTTTTTTATTAAATCCAAATTTTAATAGATGATATAAAATGTTCTGTTGATGACATAATTATGATTGTGAAATGATGATTAGGAAATAAGCTACATTTCTCATTCCTTTTACTCTTATTTAGAATGTTCATTATATATGATGAATAATATTTTATACAAGGATTGAAGATAGCATCTCTCCCTACTATAACAGATATATACTCTAGTTTGGTTATTTTAACAGTATATAATTTGATAGTTGTAAACTCCTATATTTGCATTAAAAAGATATATGGAAAGTTTGTATAATATTTTTAGACAGAGATGAGCAAAAAGAATATTGGCAACTGGAACACATCAAAAAGACAAAAGAAGAGTAGAAGAAAACGATGAAGACCAATGAATCGAAGATCTGGTGGAAAAGCTATCACAAACACTGGTGCATCAAATGGAACAATTTGAGGAAAGAACTCAGAAGAACATTCAGAGTATCCAGAGAAACATTCAAGAATCTGAGGAAAGAACCCAGAAGAATATCCAAGAAACATGTCAAGAACTATTGGCTGGACTATCAGAAATCAATATAAAACTACAAGAGCAAACACAAGAAATTGTAAGAATTAAAGAGAAGCAAAAAGATAATGATATGTATTTAGAAAGACAAGACTGCCAGATTGAGAAATGAGAACAAAGAACTGAAATTTTGGAAACCCAATGCATATCTAATAACCTGCATTTTAGAGGCATACTAGAAGACTTTGGGAGGCCAAATTTAAAAAGGAGGTTTCATGAACTGCTTTGAGTAGAGAGAATTCAAGATTTTCGTTCAAGAATAAGCTGTCCTGAGATATATTGCTTTGCTTCACTCATAAGAAAACACGGGATGCAATACTAAAGAAGCAAAGAGAATCTTCACTTAAAGTAGCAGAAAAAATAGTACAAATCTTTCATGATCTACCAACAACTGTATTAAGGAAAATGAACATTTTTGACTATATGAGACTTTACAAGAGAAAGAAATAAAATACCACTGGAAAATACCATTTGCAATAGAGGAAGGAAAGTAATCAAAACAGAAGAACAAGCCAAGCTGTTGGCTAATGAACTGCAAGCAGAGGATCTACATAGAGAACTGAAGGAAAATCTTCAAGCAACCCTAAGCAAAGTTCACCTAAAAGCTCAGAAGAAACGGCTGTGGCATCAACATTGGGACAAAACTGATAAATTAAAAATAGTATCAGTAAATATTAATGGACTGAACTCTCCCATGAAATGTACAAAAACTTTTAAACAGCTTAAAAAGCAAAACACAGATATTTTATGCCTACAAGAAACTCACATAAACTCTTGCTTCAGTTCTAAACAAAAACTGTGGAGTAACCCATTTATATTAAAAACTCACAATTAGAGCTATTAGAAAAATTAAGAGATCCAAAATGAAGATATCTCCCGGAAAGCAAGGTGTGCATGCTAGCAACAATATATGCGCCAAACAATGCTGAAGTTAAAATTTTCAAGAATTTTTCACAAACTATGCTAGAATTTCAAGATGAAAATCTAATGGTTTTTGGAGACATGAATGGAGTACTAGAGCCAAAGAAGAATAGAACTAGGATTTCTAAACATGGGAAAACCAAAAAACATTTTCCAATATTTGGAAATGCTGAAATTAGAAGATGCCTGGAGGATCAAGCACCCAAAAAGCAGACATTTTACATTATTTCTGATAGACATCAAATGTACTCAAGAATAGATATGTGCTGTATATCAAAAGTCTAACAATACATCTAGATGAAGCAGAGATTCAGCCAAAGATATTTGCAGATCATAATCCCATAGAAGTAGTTTGGCAATGGAACAGAAAATAGGAAAAAGAAGAGATTGGATTTATAATTTTATACCCCACGCTTTACTACCCGAAGGAGTTTCAGAGCAGCTTACAATCCTTTTCCCTTCCCCTCCCCACAACAGACACCCTATGAGGTAGGTGGGGCTGAAAGAACTCTCTCGAGAACTGCCCTTAACAGCTCTGAAATTTCTAAATGGCATTTTGAACATGCAAACAAACCTGTCAGATAGTTGGTGTACTGTCTTAGGAAGAAGAAAGAAAAAAGAATAATAACTTGTGTAAAGAAAGGAGATCAAATTACAGACACAGAAAAAGAAATACAAGAACAATTTATCAATGCCCACTCAGGATTATACAAAAAGAAGTCTGTCTCAGAAAAAGAAATAAGAGAATAACTAAAAGGCATCCCAACCACAAAGTCAAAACATGGGAAAATTTTAAACCAAATAAAAATAATTGGGAGAGTACAAAAACTATATTCACTATTAGCCACATGTGGCCTCCATCTGCAGATATCTAAATCCATGGATTGGTGCCACATGGAGGTTAAACATATTTTTCAGCAATCCACTTGGGGCACTCCCCAGCTTTGCAGAAAAATCAAAAAATTAGAAAAAACATACGGGTGTTTAAATGTCCTGAAAAGTAAAGCACCTTAAGAGGTCAGTGGCGGGACAGGGGAGCTGCATTGGGTTGAGTGGTGGTGGCACAACTGGGAAAGCCTTGCTGGGCTTGGTGGCAGTGCAGCCCAGAAGCCCCACTGGCTGCTGCTCCAGGCCCCGCAGCAGCGGAACATGCTGGCAGCTACTCCAGCCATAAGGAGGGAATTGGTAGCAGTGGGACAAGGGATTCCATCCCACAAGTATCACAGGTCTCCACATGTATGTTTTATTTATCTACTTCAGTAGCTCTTGTTCCTTCTTTTTGGTGGTTATATTGAGAAAGACTGCATACCTGAAAGGGACTGACCAAAAAAAATTATATTGTTATAAATTTGTTTTCAAGAATAAGTTTGCTCTTGTTATCTAACACTCCTAATGTCAATTGCTAATGATCACTTCTAGTATAGCTCTCCGGCTGGTTTTATTGGGATACTGAAAGGTTTATTTTCAGAGGCCATAATCTGCCCTAGCAGTTCTGTGCGTTCTTTGTAGCATTAATTACCATGTAATTAACATAATGTGAAATGCACAAATCCCATAAGTCTAAAGTAGAATTATGGACCTGAAAATCCTATTGTTTGATTGCCAGCTCTGAGACAGGTTCCCTCAAAATTCAATACTGCTAAGATTAATACATTATAGCAAGGTTAAAGTACACTAAGAGGATATGGTGATGGGTATCAAACCAGACGTAAAATAAGTACAGGAAAATCAGTCCAGATGCCACCTGCCGCTTTGGAAGCCATCCATGTCAGTGCAATTGTTGCTAAGTGAGCTCACTCTCACACTGTCATGTAAGGTGCACAATAATAAGAAAGATGATGATGAAGAAGAAGATATTACCCAGATGCTGGCAGTCATCAGCTTTTCCAGATGGGCATTAATCCTCCAAGTGTCGGTACTATGTAACTTTTTGCACTGAAGCGAATCAGAAAGTGCTGCACAAGTTCCAGAGAATTAGTAGAGCAGTTTCTGTCAGAGCTCTCTCAGCCCCACCTACCTCACAGGGTGTCTGTTGTGGGGAGAGGAAGGGAAAGGAGTTTGTAAGCTGCTCTGAGACTCTGAGTGAAGGGTGGGGTATAAATCCAATCTCCTCCTCTTCTTCTTTTGAAGATCATGGTTTAGCAGTTTGCTTTTTCCTGGACTGTGCTATCTGTGAAATACTCAATGGAGAACTAAGCAAAAAGTTTTCACTCATAGTTTTTCTTTTGTTTCCCTTCTTGCACTCATGAAGCCTGTGGAGAACGATTTGGCTGGTGAGTTCAAATCAGTATAAGGAGTGGATGTTGCAGAAGTGAGGAACACTCTTTTCCCTCAGCTCTGTTTTCTCCCATTGGCTTTTTCTTCTTCACTCATTCATCTATACTACATTTTTCAGCCTTACTTAGACCTTTCTTTTGACCTGCTGCCATTTTACTTCCACTTTGTCCATCATCACTAGGTACCTTGCCTGCGCCTTCCTCATTAAGATCAAAGCAGTTCAAGCCCCTACTTCCTGTTCCTCCCTACTATATTAGGGCAGCTCACATGTTCTAGTCTCCCCACCACCACCACCATCATAAAACTCCTTAGTGCGTTGCAACAGAGGTTACTTTATCGTCTTCTGAATTATTGCTTACCCGAAGTTACTGAGAAGGTAGCTCTGTTTTTACAGTCCACAGTAAGAGTCCATCAGGAAATTCAATTTTATTATTTTTATTTAAATAGAGGTTACCACCCAGCAACAGTTGAAAGCATCCAATGAAACTCTTTTCTCACTAAAGCTTGTAAGCCACCATATTCAGAGCCAGTTTGGTGTAGTGGTTAAGTGTGCGGACTATAATCTGGGAGAACAGGGTTTGATTCCCCACTCCTCCACTTGCAGCTGCAGGATGACCTTGGGCAAGCCATAGTTCTGACAAGAGCTGTCCTTGAAAGGGCAGTTCTTGAAAGAGCTCTCTCAGCCCCACCTACCTCACAGGGTGTCTGTTGTGGGGAGGGGAAGGGAAAGGTGTTTGTAAGCTGCTGTGAGACTCTGAGTGAAGGGCAGGGTATAAATTCAATCTTCATCTCTCCTTGGTTCTGTATGCAGCACCTGTTGCAAATTCATATTTCTTAGCAAAATAACATGCCACAGTGAGAAGTTCAAACAAAGTAAATCGTTCAATTGTGATTACAATAAATATTAATGAGAAAGCTCTCAGTATTATGTGATGCTAATAGAATGAAAAGGGTGACAAAATTCACCTTAGACTATTATTTTACTGCAAGAGGTACAGCCCACCAGGTGAAGTAACACTCAGCACTTTTTAGTGCTACTCAAACTTGTCTCACTTTAATAAGAGGATAGCCAAGGGCATGATCCAAACAAGCACTTAAGACACACTGCATTGAAAGCAAGACTTAACTTTGTCGGTTTTGTAAAATGTTAAAAGAAAAAGTGAGTATTTTTTAGTATAAGTACCAAACAGCATGTTATGTGATTTAATCACCTAGGGGTTTTTTTGTTTTTTTTTTAGTTTTATAACAGCTGCAAGAGGCTTAGAATCTGGACGGAGCAGAACCACTGGGGACTGGGTTATTCAGTTCCCCTGCACTGTTTTCTCAGTTATAAATCCCCTCCCCCCAGCTACTATTAGACACGCTGGAGGGGGAAGGAATGCAGGTATATGGAAAGCAATAGTTTTACAGAATAAATTCTATTTTCCCCTTGCATTTAGCCTGAGGGTGTCTTTGGTTATTCAAGAAACCGGCAGAATTACCCTTTGACACGTTTTGCTTTACCTACACAAAAATACTTATAGCCATCGCCTAATCTTCATTCAACACTTAGGACATTCACATACTATTGTTTAAAAAATGTTTTGCCCAATTTATCCCTAAATAGAGATTAGGGCAGGTCACATGGATTCATGTCCATCTTCAGGCCCACACTGAATGTTCATTGATGACTTAATTTGGTTTGTAGGCAGGGAGTCCACTAAGCAGTGAGTTTCTGCTTGCCTAATGCCTTGGAGGGAATGAAAGAGAGACACACACAGAGCTTGTCCAAGATTTTTTTTTTCCACACAAGCCATGTACACAATTTGATAGTAGCACTACCATGATTAATGTAATGATTTTAAATAGTTGATGTATTATTCAATTGATAATGCATTAATTTGCTTGTGAATAAAACATGGATTTGGTCCACTTGAGGATTTTCATGGATAGAAT
>NW_015174849.1:1289461-1316284 GCF_001447785.1 Gekko japonicus
TTTTGGACTATAGAGGAAGTGAGGAGCCCTGGAAGTCCATGTTCTGCAAACAGGAATCAATCCATAGAAATTACCAGTGGGTCCAAGCACATAGCTTTCTTACTGTTTTGAGAGCCTCATAAAAGAGAGTGACAAAATCCACAAGAGAAGAGAAAAGGGGATGCTTGTTACCCTCAGGTTTTGAAAGAACTTCCATTAAAATAATTAACAAGGTTTGAATATTTACAAAAGGTTTCCAAATTATTGTGGCATATTTTTAATCATTCAAAAGATTTTAAAATCAATCTAACCAATTAGTTGACTAAATGTTGCAGTGGACCTGCTGGATAATGTTCCATCTCCCAGATCTAGTCTGCACAAGCAGTAGAATAAAGTACCAAGATGGCATACCAGACTTGGGGGGGGGGGGTCTCATCGGTATGCTCCCTAACCTATAAAACCTTACTGCACAGTTTTAGAAATCAAGTCAGCAACAAAGGGCTCCCTGGACTGTTTTATTTTCTTTTTTTATGGGGTGGAAATTCATAATGATAACCCTATTGTATTCTGGTGGTACAATCCATTCTACCACAACTGCATTTTGCCACTTCTTTCCCACCTCCTACTACATGGGTAGATCCAGAATGTAACATGGCCAATTCATGCATGCAAGACATCACTGGATAAATACACATGCAACCATCAAGGGATGAGTATGTATGTATGAATCGAGTTAACTTGATCTACCTGAATCAACTTTTTCTTTTTTCTTCAAATGAAAAGAAGAGGAGATTGGATTTATACCCTGCCTTCACTACCCAAGGGAGTCTCAGAGCGACTTACAAACTCCTTTTCTCTCCCCCTCCCCACAACAGACACCCTGTGAGGTAGGTGGGGCTGAAAGAGCTCTGACAGAAACTGCTCTTTTCCAAGAACAGCTGTGCCGGAACTATGGCTTGCCCAAGGTCATCCAGCAGGTGCAAGTGGAGGAGTGAGGAATCAAACCCGATTCTCCCAGATTAGAGTCCGTGCACTTAACTACTACAGCAAACTGGCTCTTTTTCTGTATAAAAGGTGCTCAGTAATGCTAAGGCTACAAAGATCATTATGTACTGAATTATAAGAGCCAATGGATTAGAGTGTTTGAGGGTCATCTTGGTAAACTTTCCCAGAGTTTTTTGGTCTTAAAGAACAACACAATTCATTCCAGCCCAAGAGCTGGAGTGAAGCAAGCACGTAATCAACAAGCAGCTGCTCTGGGTTTGTCTCTGTGCTTGAGGCAATAATTTTTCCATCAGAAAGAATGCATAACACGGACGTGCCATACATATTCCAAGATACACTGTAGCTTCCCAATTAAATATGCATTTGGTACATTGAGTGATTGCAGTTAACAAATGCATTTGTTTTCATATTTCATAAACAAGTGCTTGCTCTGGTTTAATTACAGCCTGAGCAAATTCCATGTAACAGCCTTCTGAAAATTTGCTGTGTCTTTTTGGCAGATGGTTTCCCACTTGAAGTGCATGAGAAGCATAGGTATGTTCCATGTGCCATGTCTTATTGGTCTCCAGTTAGAGTCTGGCAGGCAACAATGGGGCTCAAGGTACAGGGCAGAAAGGAACTCAAATATATGCTCAAATGTGCCCTTGAGTTTTCACATGAGATAGAAATATGGCAAAAGAAATTTAGTATATTTACAGTGCAATCCCATGCAGAATTACTCCAGACTAAATCCATTGAAATCAAGGGATGCATGGGATTGCACTGTTAAAGCATTTGTTTGTTAAACTCTGTTCTAAGTTGAACACTCAGAGTCCACTACAGAATCTTTCATTTTTATGGAGCGCTTTCTTGTATCTTTCTTCTTACTATAAACACCATGCTGCCTAAGCATTGATGAGAAAACTACATTGCAAAAATTGGGCTGCCCAAAATGGCAGGTGTGTCATATACCCTGCCCCCTCCCCCCCAAAACATGTAGCAGAATTTATCACGTTCTTAGGCTGAATACTTTCATGCCTCCAAACCAGGACAGTGCTCAGCACCACAGTAATTTTGTTGTTCAGTCACACAGTCAAATCTGACTCTTCGCGACCCCATGGACCACATCACGCCATAGTAATACTAGGACACAAATTAAATGGAAATAATATAGAGGAACTCAAACACACTGTTTCCATTTTCAGTAGCAGCCCGGTGCTTTCATAATGTATAGTTGCAAATCTAAATAATTGTGCTTCAGATCGCAGTGTGGTACTCAGAATGTAGGGAATCTCAAGTGGTAGCTTCTAAGAAAAGAGGGAGTTCAGTTTGAAATCAGTATCTTGTGTAATCTGTATCTTTCTAGTTAATAGTGCTCTGCCAATCTGATTTCCATAACCAGCCTGCCAGCTTTTTTCTGTGAGTGGGTGTGGTATATACATACAACTTGCATTTTACGGGCATAGTTCTTAAGTGCCTCTGAGCCCCCCCCCCTCTGTGCATAGCTAAGGGCCATGAAAGGACTCACCCATGCATGTGTGACTTAGTATATTTTAAACCTTAAGATCTTGGCTGCTATTGCTAATCTCTCATCCCCAATGTCAGAGCTAGTTGTTATGTTGCACTTAACTCAGAGAAATGGCTTCTCATGGGGGGGTTTCCCCCTCACCACCACTGTAATATGCAGGACACCTAGCATGGATGTCTAACTTCTTTACTATGTGAAACAAAGTTCAAGTCCAGTGGCACCTTTAAGACCAACAAAGTCTTATTCAAGGTATAAGCTTTTGTGTGCACACACCCTTCTTCAGGTACAATTAAATGGAAATTACCAGTCCATACATATAGGCAGACAGTGAGCAGTAAACATACAGCATAATGAAGATGTTTAACAGATTCAAAAACCAAATAGGGATAACAAGCTTAGTCTATATGGTTACCTTTTGTTTGGGTTTAATTCTGGGGGAATACATAGTGAAGGGAATAAATATGTCCTAATTGGAGATTGATGGGCAGATGTGTCCTTAATTGTGGAATGCTGAGAGTAATTAACTGAGACCCTGTTAGTTAGCCATGCTGGTCTGAAGCAGTACAACCAATTTAAGAGAGCAATGGCAACCTTAAGACCCACAAAGGTTTATTTAAGGTATGAGCTTTTGTGAGTGTGAATAAACCTTTGTTGGTCTTAGTTTATTATTATTACGGTCTTAAGACCAACATACAAAGTAAGGATAACATGTGAGGGAGAGAAAAAAACCACTCATAATATGCAAAAATAGAAATCTGAATTTAAGACCTTTTAAAATGTGATTCCCGTAATCTAAGAATTAATGCACAAAACTCAGCGACTGAATGTGTAATCTCTGCATTCTTATCTGATAGGAGCCAGTGAAGCCTTGCTTTGTTTGTATTAATGTGCCCAGGTGTCCTATCGACTAATGGGGTAATAATTTTAAGACGAGTCTCCCTGTAAAATGGACAGCTGAAGAACATATGCTCTACCAATTCAACCTCGCTTAAAAGGCATCGGCATAGCCTTTCAGAGTAGGGGTTTTTATTGTACCTGCCTTGAATAACCGCAGATGGAAGGGCAGAACATCTAGCTAGGGCAAATGCCCTTCTAAAATTCTTTCCCTCCACTGAAGTCAAATATATCACCGGCTCAGTGGTGCTTTTGATATTTAACAACACCCCGAGTTTGGAAGACTTAGAGATATCAGATTGATGCTCAATATCCTCAATTCTTTGTTTAATTAGCCCTTTGGCTTGTTCAAATCCATAGGATAAGAGTAGCTGAGGTGAGAAGCCAATTCTATTAATATGGCAGTAAACTGCCTTGATCCAACTGGATTGGAAATCATCCTGGAATATCAAGGGAAGCAAGCCTTGTGGACTGAAATGACCACAATACATATGGATAGGATACATATCCTAGCTTCAATTCTAAGATTCCCAGACTCCAGTCATATCCAAGCATTGATTACACAGTTAGGAACTTGCAGAACAGCTCTTAAAAATTTGGACTGAACTCTTTCTTGCGGCGTAAAGCATGAGGAAGGCAGTCCTAAGAATGTTCCATAGAGCAGTTGTGCCAGTGTTTTGGCCTTATATAACTTCAGGGCTGCATGAACAAAGTATCCACCATGAGTTCGAGAAAAAAATTCAGTATGGCATTTGTGGATCTTTCCCCTAGATCGGCAACATATTTGCTGTGCTTAACCCTAGAACCGGAGGCCTATAAAACTACACCCAGGTATTTAAAACTATCAACTTGTTCTATCTGATGGCCGTTTATTCCTTTGTTAATTAACAAATGGCAACCATATAATCTAAGCTTCTTATTCCTGTTTGGTCCTTGAATCTGTTAAACATCTTCATTATGCTGTATGCTAATTCACTGATCAGCCTCTGCCCTATATGTATGGACTTGTAATTTCCATTTCATTGTATCTGAAGAAGTGTGAGTGAACACGAAAGCTTACCTTGAACAAAACTGGGTTGGTCTTAAAGGTGCCGCTAGACTCAAACTTTGTTCTGCTGCTTCAGACCAACATGGCTATCCACCTGAATCTATTCCTTACCATGTGGTATGTCTCCATTCCATCCTTGTATTCTTGCTGAAAACTGAAAACTCAAAATAATATCAGTGCAATTATTGTGACTGTAAGTAACTCAAAGAGATTTCAGCATAGAGTGGTTGGTCATCAATTGTAGAGAATTGGCATCTTAATGTTTATATTTTAAGGAACAATTAAACAGCAACTTTTCAACAATTCTGTGATATAAATGAAGCTGAAACATAATCCAAGGCCACCCAATTAAATTATCACAATTCAGAAAACATTTGAAAATTTGTCTCCCAAATTCCATTAACCATTTCTCACACTAGTTAGACTTTATCCTTCCTTCCTCATCACTTAAAGTCTCTTCTTCCTAGTGTGCTTCACACTGTATAGTCTGAAAATCTGATTCTAAAGTTTCAGACTTTCTTTTAGAAATGTTTATGTGAAAATTCACAGCACCCTAATTCCAGAAATTTGTCATTTATAAAGAAAGGAGTATTCTTTGTCTATTTTATTTTGACAGCAAGCATAAACTTTACAGAGGTCATCCTTTTGAGTCAAGCAGGGAAAGAAAATACCTCAGTCACACAACTCAATATGGCAGTGCTTGCAATAAAACTGCTTCACCTCAAACTATAAACACTTGGATGGAGAGTGACATTTTTTTTAAAAAATATATCCCTTAATATTTGCTTTTGTTGCTGTAAATATATTTGTTCCTTGATGTTTTTTCTTCATCAGACAGCAGTACTTTGTTCTGTGATTTGTTTATAGAAAGAAAACCCTTTACACAGAAACCAAATTCCCCTCAGTTTTGAAATTGTTGAGAGAACTCTTTTAACAGAACAGGTAGAAGTATCCAGGAACTGGGAGTGGGTGAAATTAAGATAATAAGATGTGTACCATGAGACCTAAATCATCTAATTAACATGTCCCAAACTCTACAGTACAACAAATGGAAGGGGAGTAAAAATCATCCCTTCTTGTGTTGTCCACTCAAGGTTCAGAGCAAGAGGAACAGTTTCCTGCCCACCTAGCACTAGATTGCAGCAATGTGCTGTAGTGTTGAATTGCTGAGATTCAGGGCTAGGTGGGTAGGGATTGTTTATCTACATCAGAGTTTATCAGAGCCATATCAGAGGAGATTTCTAATCGATTCCCCCCCCCCATGATTACTCATGGTATTACAATGTATAGGTTTAACTGATAGGGCCCCCATTTGTAATTACCTTTTTCTTACCATACCAAAAGGTGCCTCATCAAAACTTCTTTTTTCCTGCAATGCAAAAACTGTCTGTTCAAAGTGGCATTTGGAGGGATGTGGCTGTGTATTTTCTACATTATGAAACTGCAGTACCTAGATATTGTGCAACCACATACTTTACTGGGGTTGTCATACTGATCAATTGACTCATCCAGTATTGTCAAATATTCCAAGAATGCCCACAGTTCAGGAGGTGGCTTACCTTGTGAACTGTTTGGATCATTTGTTACCAAGGGTAGGATGAGGGCTCCTGGTTGTCCTCTAGTCCTTGCTGCATAACAAAGCTTCTCCTACTGTCCATAACTCCAGGCATCGCCAAACACACTTTTTTTCTGGTTGTTAATTGTTTTGCTTTATTTCTGCCTTAATTTCACTGTTCTAAAAAAAATGTAACTTGTAGGCTGGCCCTGGTACTCCAGGATAAAAGCAACTGTTCAATCAACTGGATTTATAAAAGCCCTATTTTTATAATAACCACCACAATTATTAGTTTCATATAGTGGAGCTGTAACTGGAAGGAACATGGATTTTTGCTATATTTCCCCCATCAACAAACAAAAAAGATGATTCATGAGGTCACAGGACCCACATGAACTAATGGACACATGGGCTGGGAGGGCAGAGAGAAACAGGATTTTGCCCCTCCTCGCTGCAGGTCCCTCAGCCCTCACAGGTGTTAGTACATGTGGGACCTACAACCTTGGAAATCAGCTTTCCAGGGGTTGGAAAGTAATGTAGCAAAAATCTGTATCCACTAGCACCTTCTGCTCACAGACCACTGGATCAAACCCATTATGAAATAATAACTGTTATGCTATTTTATTGCCCTGACCTTGATGGTCTGGGGGAGTTGATCTCTTCAGATTGTTACCACCAATGGCCTGCCTTGTTGTTTGGGGAATTTAGCTATAGGGCAGAGGGATACAGGAATCGCACACCGCTTGTATACCAAGGTCCGGCACAGTAGGAAAACTCCAGATTTGAAGAGTAAATTAAATAGTTTTTATTAAGGTATTCCCCTAAGTACAAGCACACTAAACATTCAAAAGAGCAAGCAATACAGAACTAAGAAAGCAGAGGTGATTGATAGTGAATAGATGGCTCAGTTACTGGATAATATTACCTGTCCATGGAGATGAGATTATGGCCTAAACCCTGGATGTTTAGAGGTGGGCTGCCAGTTGGCATCAGGGCAGAGGCACACACTCTGAGGCCATGTGTTTGCTGGGATATACCCATTGGAAAACAATTCAGACCAATGGGTGGCTCTGGGGGCTGGTCTCAGGTGAGAACAATAGATTACCTGGGCCAATGATGAGTCTCAGGGGTGTGTGGCATCAGGATGGGCAAGGAACTTCAGATACCAATCGCTCAGTAGCAGCATCTTCTTAGATTTCCAATGAAATGCTATAACATTCCTAGCAGTTGCAAGACTCCAATAATTCAGGAGGAACAAGGAGGGTTGCAGTTGGAGGGCGCAACCTGTAATTAGAAATATTTGGGCGTTAACTTCTCTCCAGAAGGCCCGGGCCTTGGGACACTCCCACCAACAATGAATATAGGTGCCCCGGCGATATCTCCTGACATAGAAGTGAAACAGAAGTTGGGGCTAGAAACATGCAATGCACTTCATTCATGACAATAGCACAGACCAGAGGCTCTTTGTCCCTGCTTGCCTGTACATTTGACAGACAAAAGACTAGCCATTTGGTCAGTAGAAGATGCCTGAGGCAAGGGCAGAGACTTGCCCATTCTAGTCCTCTTTGGACTAAGCTGACAGGATAGATGGGGGGGGGGTTGCTTGCATGGAGGATGCTTGGCAGTGAAGCCAGCCTGGAGAATTCTCTTTGGTTTGAGTTTTCTCAGCCAAGATGTGGTTTTCCTAGCCTCCCAGCAAAAGCCACTGTTTAAGCCAAGCCTGGCTTCATAGGGCACTGCTTGTGGAGGTTCAGAGGCTGTTTTTGGGGTGTCTCTCTCTGGAAAGACCACCCCGGGTTCAAGGCCGAGGAGACTGGCTACAAGATCTCAGGAGCTGGGAGTTGGCCCTGGTTAGTACTTGCATGCAAGACCACCAAGGAAGTCCAGTGTTGCTACACAGAGGCTGGCAATGGCAAACCACCTCTGTTTGTCTCTTGCCTTGAAAACCATATGGGGTCACTTTCTACCACCATGCAATTTACACACAGATGCACACAATAGTTAAGTATCAGACTTGTTGGTAATTAAAACATCTTTTCTGTTGATCTACATAAAGTTATTGGTGTTTACATTTTATAATAAATTACCATGGGCTATAAATATTTTAAATATTTGACCAGGCATTTGTCTATATCTTTTTTTGACTGGTCATCTGCCCAGCTCTTATTTGTACAACTCAGGTTTCCAGTCCTTATCTATCTGTAATTTCTTCTGGTGAAACAAAGCTAAATGGACAGGCATGGGAAATAACGCAAGATTATTTGTTGCTGTTTATGACCATTGCCATCCTTAAGAACAACATGGGGGCCATGTAAAAAGATGGGCCTGTATAGGATGGATGATTTTCTGATGCCTCTGACATAAAATCTCTTCTGCTGGCCTTGAAACGAAAGCAAAGCCATTCTCTTTTCAGGCTGTGGATTTTTGGGTAAAGTTTAGACAAATTAAAAAGAAAACCCCAGTAATCAGGGGATGCACCACTTCAAAATGTAGGTGGGAGTTTCATGTATGAATGCTCCCTCATGGGAATAAATCCCTACACATAGGACACTACATGTCTTATGCTATAACTCTTCTCCCTGCCACCTTGTTTTCTATATGCAAGGATTTATTTGATTAATTTGGAAGGGCATACAGTTATATGAATTAGTGTCTGAAATAATGCCATCCATTTTACCATATGATTTCTTTGTGTAAACCAGAGTTTGGATCCTATGAATGACTTCCATACACACTAGATAGTTGAAGCTGTACAGCATACTTCCTCTTCCATTAGAATTTCCATTTGCACAAGGGTTCATTGAAAAACATTGATCTTTGTCAAATAGTTCTGCAGAAAAGGCCAGGCAGCTGAGGCTAATTAGCATGCACAGAACTTGTTCATAGCATCCAACCCAATGCCATTAATGCAAAATAGGTTTTTTGGTATCAGTCCCTCTTTTGGCAGACATAATTGCCATTGCTATAAATGGGAGCAGAGATTCCATTTATGCCCTAAAGTCTTAGTAGTCACTTCATAACTGTTTCTGTGTCTACTGAACCATTTTGTTTTTACAATAATTTATAGGTCTATCATTAGCAACTGGGGGGGGAGGTATGGGTCAGTTTTCAAAAACCAAAGGACAGAAGCTAGGATTTTCAAGGGGGTGAAATAAGCCTGACACCCCAGTTTGAAACATTAGTGCTGGTATACCTGCTTTATGATGCTGCTGAAACACCCCATGGTTTTGAAAAGTTGAGCTTTTATAAATGGCGGTACTATATTTAAATGATCTATATGCTGGTGCATATCACCTTAGAATCGGCTGCTAGCTTGTGGCCCATAAAACATTTATCCACTTGTACTTGTCTCTGAAGTGCCTTACAGGCACAAAAATGGAGTCTGGCACAGATTCTTAGCATCACTGCATTTGCCATCCCTCCAGTGGCACAGATGTTAAACCAGCCTCCCTTCAGACTTGTCTAATTCCTGCTTAGGATTCTCAAAGTGCTGTTGAGAGACTTGCCGTGGAAGTGAACATATTGGAATCCTTAACCCAGTGCTCCAGATGGGAAGTAGTAGAAAGTAGCCAGTAGATTATCACATCTGGGAGCTGCTGAAGCTTCTCCCAGCACTTCTGGTTTCTAGCAGTGTAACAAACCGTGCTCTAATCCCCTAGTGGGAGCCTCATACAATGCAGAAACGTTGTACTCTAAGTTAAGGAACAAAAACCGTTATAAAAATAAATCTTAACATCCTCTGGACTGTACCAACTGCCTCTTTGATAGAAAAGCCAGTGTGAGATACAAGCGCCTATACCAATATTTATACTGAAAAGAATGTTTTATACTTGTCACCCAAAGACCAAAGAAGTTTTGCTTTGAATCACATAACCCCATAAAAGTCATGTTACTATTTCCACTGGCTGTGTACTCCTTGTATATAGCAGAAGACTTGTACTTTCCTTGAAGTTACCTCTTCTTCCCAAGGTCTGAGAGAGAATTATCAGAATACTTCCATTCTCCCTTGCTTCTCTTGGGTAGCCATTGTTTTATGTGCAACAGTGCATCAAAACAATCCATTATTGTTGAAGATGGCAGGTACCATACTTACAAGAAAGGACAACCCACAATCCAAGACCTTAAAAAGGTCTTTCATAAAAAGCTTTTATTAGCATTCATAACTGTAATTTGTATGGGAATTTAAGACTCTCCCTCCCCATTTCTTAGCAGCACACCTGTAAAAACACTTAGTCTTCCTTTCAGGTAAATATGGTATGTAGTAGAATAGTAGGGGAAAGCATCTCAGTTGCAAAACATTAAGTTATTCAGATTCCAGTTTATGGAAAACTTGTTAGGGATAATTCTCAGTCCACTTCAGTATCACTACATCAAGCAAAGTGGTCTGAATCACTACTTCAGCAATGATCCTAGAGACAGCATTTTGTGGAATGCTGCAGTTGAGATAATTTTCACAAATACAATGCTCAAATGAGTAATCGCTGTTAAGATTTAACTAATAGCACTCTGCATGTACATATGAGCTAATTTCTCTCTCTCCATAGAGCTGTCAGAGTTTGGAAATCCATTGCAGTTTTATTGCGATATACGGTCACTGCGAGGAGCAGTGAAATTTTAGCATTTGCAATTATGACAACATAAATAGCAATTTAAATGCCCGGAGACATCATTATTGGTGTTGATGGCAAAACTATAGCCATAGAAATGTGTTTGAAGTGGAGGGAACTAAGACCTGTATGCCACTGAATATCTATTAGACAGTTTATATGCCATTTTTAGTCAAATTCCTCAAGTGAAGCTTCAGAAAAGTACACTGCCTCTTTAAGAATTAGTGTAGGAACTACAGGTAGTTCGCATTATTTTTAAAATAATATATATAAATACAACTGTATGTATACATGAAATGGGCTGGCCTACATTATAAAAAGGCTGCCAATTAAAGTTCTGAGCAAATATTGTATTATGGCATATTTTGACTTGTAGATTCCTTCTTAGATTGTTCTGTATTTGCTCCACAGAAGGTGCCTGTGTACATAGCTCCTTTGTATTGCTTTCTGCAGAGTTCCTTATATATTTGTTATAACAATAAATGCTGTGTAGGTTATGAAATCCAGAGATTTTACTACTGATAATTAATCTTGTAATGCCACTAGCAAATTAAAGGTTGACTTTGTTTTCTTTCTTTTTAAAAAAATCCTTTATTTTTATTGTGTATGGCCTGATAAATTGTGAGACAGTATTCCTTTTGTTTGCATCTTCCGCAACAATGTTTACTCTTCACTATGATTAATTAGAAGGTAATAAAGTCTATTTTGTGTTTTGAAGACAAATTTTGTACTATGTTTTTCTTAATATTCTCTTCTATATGAGGTAAAATGCTGTCATCCTAATCCAGACTTGAATACACACTGATACACATCTAGTGAAGCTCCGGAATTGTAGCCATGGTTCAGCATAATAAAATGGAGGAGCAAAATTATGTGTGCTAAAGCGTGGGTATATTGGTTGGCTTCCTCCCCACTTGCAATTTCACTTAGGGCCAAACTAGACAAGATGTTTAGCCACATGTCAGGTTGGGCCACAAGTTGCATCAGAGTTCACCACAATCCCACTGTAATCATGTCACTGCCAAATGTAACTTAAGGAAAACAAAACCTGCAAGGGCACTGGGACCAACTTGGCATGAAAGTGGTACAGGGGAGGGAGAGGCAAGTAATATTCTCCAGGGCTGTTTGGGTGACGTCATCACAGCACCACATGTGAGATGACCCCGGGACCAAGCCAGGAGCCCCCTACTGGCAGACAGATAAGACTTGGCAACCCTATCTTTCCCTTGCCCCTCATTACAGCACCAAAAAGTGAGGAGAAAGGTGAGGATCAGAAATAAAATTCCAGTTAGCATTTTATTGGTATCACTATATTGTCTCTCTTGTTCCTCCTCTCTTTCAGATATTTAGCCCTATGACCCTGAGTGAACTCCGTTACTGGAACCAGCACCAGTCTAGGATGTCTTTTGTTCGTTTAAATTGAATTTTTGCATTTATTTTGTAAGTTGTTTTGAGTCCCTGAATGGGGGGACACAAAGCAGGGTATAAATGCTTGAATAAATAAAGCTGTGAAGATGCAAAAACCACTATAAATCCACTTTAAATTGTGAAACAATATTGCTGTGGTGATAGAAACCACCATTATGAACAAGGTAAGTACAATTTTTGAACATCTGATTTGCCCGAATTGAATAATTACTATCAAATATGGGCAATACAGGTTTAAAAGGAGATGTTTCAGTTACAAAAAGAAACACCCAAAACAGATTCCGTCGTAAAAAGAGACAAGAAGAATTTGCCAGTTCACTCATCCTGTGAAGAGCTCTTCATTTGTGCCAGAATACCACAGAGAAAGCTTTCTTAACTGATATGTAGTCTTCTAATTTGTATGTCAAGAGCAATTTTTGTTCTAATGTGCTACTCAGAAGCCTGTCCCTTGATTAAAAGGGATGAATGCTGTAATATATTTCTTCACACTGGAAAAGAACTTCAGTGAAAGTATTATTATGCAAGGGAACAAAAGTATAACAAAATAATATACCCAAGGTCAAAATAGCCTACTGTATTTTCACAAATGTTTCCATGCATGCTTAAGCACTTTCCAGTTTTCCCATTCCAACTGCAAACTTTTGGGCTTGTAGGAAACTGCCCCAGGATACCATGACTTTCTAGAGCATATTTTCAGGAACCCAGTCCCCCTCAGCAACCAACAGAGATAATGTGGCACATTTCCCCTTAAATTCTACATTGAATGTATCCCTCCCCGCCAGGGGGATCCCTTTTCCCTGAAAATCAGATACCCGGGTGTCCGCCAGTTGCAACCGCCGCCGACTCCGGGTGGGAAATAGCCACTGCCACGTTCGTGAAGAGATGACTGTCACCGATGAACTCGAGTCAACCTCCATGCAACAGGGAACGCCGTCGAGGTGGATGGTGACGTGGATCTTTCTGTGACCGCCGGTGCGAAGGACGGTCAATGCGGATGACAGGCTTGTTGTCATCTGACAGCTGGCTTTTCGGAGGGCTGCTTGTGAGCATTGGTTCTGGGATGGGAATGTCGGCGCTTGCTTCCTTTGTGATCTGCAGACTCGGGCCAGATGGCCCCGCCTCCCACACACTCGACACACGATGTCTTTCGACCAACAGCGCTCACGAGGATGGTTCCCGCCACAACCGGCGCACGCTGGGCTGGCTGCAGGCTTCACTCGGGTCCGCTTGTCAGCTCCCACTTTGACGTCGTACACGTCCTCGTCGGCGTCACCGCTCTTGTTGCCGGAACCCTGGTGGTGGACACGCAGCTCTGTGGACGCCAACCGCTGGCGTACCTCTCTAGTCGACTTGTCGGCTGCCTCTGCGGCGATGGCTTCAAAGTAGGCGACAGCCCGTCAGGGTGGTGCGGGCGAACAACCGCTGCTGCAACCGTTTGTCTCTCATCCCGCACACCAGTCGGTCTCGGAGGGCCTCTTCGATGTTTGCGAAGTTGCAGGGCCTCGCAGCCTTGCACAATGCCGCTACGTACTCGGCCACCAACTTGTTAGTGGCTTGGCTTTTTTTATAGAAGGCATACCGGCAAGCAATCTCAGATGGCTGAGGAGAGAAGTGCGCTTTCAACTTCTCCGTCAAGTCCTTGAATGGAATCGTCTTGATGTCCGCTGGTGCTACCAGCGACCGGACGATGTCAAACACGCTCTTGCCACAACAGCTCAGGAGGGTCGCCCACTTCTTCTCCTCCGTCGCGATGTCATTTGCCTCGAGGTGGAACTTGAACCGTGTCAGGTAAGCATCCCAGTCCTCGGTGGGAGGTTCGAATGCCTCGAACTTCTGGCTATTGGCCATCCTAACAGGCGCTTCCCCCAGCTCTGGCGGTGCCTGCTGCGAATCGGCCACGGTGCGATGCTCGTTGTCCGTCGTGGGATCGCTTTAGCGGGGCTGCCTACCCGCACTAATATCCCATCCTCATCGCCAATTGTTAAGTCGCTCACTTAACAAAGAAGTCGGAGAGTGATTCAGCAAGAACACAGCTTTATTCTTCAACTCGAACACAACTCTAACACGGATCAACATCTGATAGCCAGAACAGCCTTTACATTGCAGCTGTCCTGCTTTTAAACATTCCCGGCTAATATAGCCACACCCACTGTACAAATACCAACCAATAAGGTTGTTTGTATAAGGACCAATCACGAACATTCCCGCTCAGGGAGCTTGCTGTGAAGTGATTGGCTTGTTACTTCCTGGGCTAGCGATACGATTGGATGTATTTGGATCCTAGCCCAGGATGAAGCGTAACATTGCTTTTCAATGAGATGTTTCACATACATTCTGCATTCCATGGCAGCTTTGGAATACACTACAAGAGCAAACACGAGGGAGGATGGGGGGGGGATTCTGAACCGAGGTCTGGAGAACCATGGAGCTAGACAAGTCAAATGATTTGTTTTCACATAACAATTGAATTAGGTCAGGGTGGAGTTGGGGGCAGAGATAATCTTTGTCAGGTGACCTATGGTGGCACGTGGTAGCACTGTTCTGAGAATACGAAGAGAAGGAGTAGGAAGGAAAAGCTTCAAAAGTCCCAGGGTAAGAGCCAATGCTACTGTCATAAGAACATAAGAAGAACCATGCTGGATTAGACCAAAGGACCATCAAGTCCAGCATTCTGTTCACAGAGTGGCCAACTAGGTGACTCTAGCAAAGGTACCACAGTACAGGTAGCACAAAATAAGCCTTGAACTCCCTGGCTCAGTTCTCCCCTTACCCATGAATTTACTAGGTGGCTTTAGACAAGCTATTATTTTCAGACTAGCCTCAGTCTGCAATACAGGAATAATAATACCAGCCTACCTTAGATGACTGTAACAATTAGCAGAGATGCAGCAAATTTCTCAAAGAACACATTCAACAGATGAACTTAGCTTGTTTGAAACAGTCAGGCTGTGAGCCAGTCACAATATGTTTGGATTGTATCAACCAGCTCAAACAGCTGCCAAATGTATCCATGCATGTGGAAATGAGTGAGTTAGGGGAAGTAGACAGGGGGAGTAACTCAGAGGAGACATAGAGGAAGATAGAGAGTAAGGGAACAGCTACAAGAAATCACTCTGAAGGCAGAGAGAGTACGTGTTCAGGAGAGACAATCTGGGAGTTTAAAACAGTTTTGTTAACAAAGACTTCAATATTACTTCTGCCTGATTCTCAATTAATTACTACCACACTTGAAACACCAAACGCTAAGTTTGCAGGTGCCTGTTGGTCAGAAACCAACTCACATCTGATTGGGAAATCATCCCCTCAGCTAAACAGCTTCAGAGTGAAGTTGGAAAAGGGAGCTCCAGGATGGGCCGGGACAGAAGCCACGCTTTTAATCTCTGCATTGCAAAAGGGAGAGAAGGAAAGCACATTTCTCTCTCTTCCCCCCCTCCCGGTTGGACAGGACAGAAACAAAGCTCTGGAGCTCCTTTTTTTTTCTGCAGACCAAGTGGAGACCTTGAGGTGGGAGGAGAGAAATCAGATGGACATTTGATCCCCCCCACACACACACTAAATTTGTTGTGTTTCAGCAAGAACCCAATTTGATTTCCCCCCCCCAAAAAAAACACCTTTGCTGGATACACAGTAAAATTTCCCCAGCAGGAGGTCAGCAGCAGACTCTCAGCAGACCACTCCTCAGCTGGGCTTCTGACAGCTGCAGCCTGTCGATTAATTGACTGATGACTTGGAAATAAGTCAAGCTGGCAAGTAACTGAGCGCCTGTGACAGGGTTCTATAAATCAACCAAGGGGACCCACCCACACAGCATCATAAGATTTTATGATATTTTAAAATGAAACCTAAGATAAGACCTTCTCAGTCGTTGCTATCAGTTATAAGGTATAGTTGGGGCAGTGGGTATAAAGGTTTTTGGGGTTCACTGCCATGAGGTATGTTCTGTGTTATGCAAGAACACAGATCACTGAGGCAGAGCTGTATAAAATAATACAGAATAATCATGCACAAGTTGTTTTTATAGAATGGTTTAGCAGCACAACTGTCTAGACAGTCACAGGAAAAGCTCGCTGGGGCACTTAAATTTAACCTGATTGTGTCTTAGGGTTGTGAAGTGAATTCCCTGTAACACTTGTGATTACAAACAGGCTTTCTCTGTCTAACCATGGGGCTGGAACCTTTATACACTTGCAGGATTCCACCAACAGCAACCTGCCCCTTTCCCAAGAATCATTACTACGTTTGTTCATCACCAGAGACAGGCCTCATAACTGGATAAACTTTCTTCTCCCAGGGGTAGAGTTAACCCACAATGCTATACTACTAACTAGATCTGCCCTTTAAACTGTGTGTTCACTTGCTGAGGCCAGACCCAAAGTGACTGTTGCAGCCCTTCCCTCCAATATTCCATCTCTCCCCTGATGCTGCAGCAGCACTCCCATAGGCTCCGGTGTGAAACAGCTGGTTGGCTCTTTTACCTTTCATTGGCCGAACAGCCTCCTGTGTGTCACAGCATACCTAGTGTCATGGTTTTTAAAAAATCGATGACATTCTATATACACACTAATTATTACTGTTGGATGATGTAGAGTTGGTTTACATTTGTGTGCATTAGCCTGCTGTGTTTGGAGTACACAGGCAAGAGAAACAGTATGACTTCAAGAATCACGAACTGCAAACTAGGACCACAAACATTACAATATTTGCTCTGGTTTAACCCTATTTAGATCAATAGAATGATTTCCGGAGTGACTGCTCAGGTGTGGTTTGTTGAGAAAGAGACTAATATTTGCTGTTTGTGGAATGATATCTGCTGACATACCACTTGGACTGTGCATACACATACACCCTAGGCTTAGAGAACGCTGCTGGAATCACCTGTTGTGAGAGGGTTCACATAGAAGGCATCTACTTGCTTTTCATGTTAATGAAGCTAGCAAGCACATACAGCTCCTAGCCTTAGGGGGAAAGAGAAGCACATTTCGCCATTGTTAGCAGAAACAACAGCTAAGGAGAGATAATCCCCCATTGCTGAAGGACTGGATGTCATGCAATACACATCTTCAATCTACATCTGAATTGCCATGTCGCTTTGATTGCCTGGGAAAGCCTAGATCTATCTGCACATCAAGGAAGGTCCTGAGGCCAAGACTTCACACCTGACCAGATGGCTTGTCCCTGAGTTAGAGTCTAGTGTTTCAAATATTGGCCAAACCTCTAAAGTAGACGCCCTTACTACACGCACCAATGATTGTGGTCATGGGACAGACTTACAGGTAGGTGGGTTTCCAGCTTAGCAAGGTTGCCACCCACCCGAAGATTTGCCTATAAAACTCAGAGACCATGTGTTGGGTCTTTGCTAGCCACAAACCCTTCATCCTCTTCTGTCTACTTTTATCCCCTAAAGCCCAGCTTTCTATCAAAAAATCCTTTTTGTTTATTCTTGATCTCTTGGTGTGCGCAGCCAGGGAGGTTCACACTTTGCCGGCTGGTTCTGGCAGTGTGAGTTAAAAATACCCCTAGGCACGATTTTCTGTACCCCTCAATTCTTCATTGCAACATACAAGGCTTCAGGAAAAGATAAGTATGAACGTATACCTACCTACCTCCTAAGTAAAAGGGAACTATTTTTCTATTTCTGTACTCCTAAAGGAACTTGATTGTATGTGTGTGTGATTCTGTTTTGTGTGTATGTGACTTTGATATCCTTCAGTAAAAGACAAATTGTTTTAATTTCGCCAGTCTCGTCTCTCTCACTGGGACATTCTTGGGGTGGACCGGACTTCCGTAAACTTTGGCAGGAACCCATATTAAATTTAGTTTGCCATCTGTTGTAGATAAAACAGTTTGGCTAACAGGTTTTATCAGAAAATATGAGTCACTCATTCATTCAAATTGTTCTTATATCATTCCCTTTGAAGAGGCCGGTTGGGTCTCATGTAGAGGACTCTGTGCTTGACATTTGTGCTGTGGGTTCTCACAGGGTTCCATACTGTTTAAAATCTACTAGAAACTGCTGGGAGGTGCCACTGAGATGTGAGTGACACCCAGCTCTATTTCTCTTTAACAGCTACGCCAAATGAGTTTGTGGAAATCCTGAACAGGTGCCTGGAGAAGCTCAACTTGAAGCTCAACCCAGACAAGACTGAGGTCGATGGGGAGGCTGCTCTGGGATTGTGGGGCAAGGCTGTCCTGGAGGGTGTTGCACTCCCCCTGAAGGAGCAAGTTGGCAGCTAGGGAGTGATACTAAATCCTGGCCTACAGTTGGAAGCTCGGGTCTCCTCTGTGGCATGCAGTACCTTTAATGAGCTCTGGCTGGTCCACCAGCAACAGCGGCTTCTTGAAAAGCGTGAGCTGGCCACAGTGATCCATGCTCTGATTACTGTGACAGGACTGCCCTTGAAAACAGTTTCAGAAACTTCAGTTGGTCAAAAATGTGGCAGCCAGGCAAGTGTAAGAGATTGGTTTCATGGATCATATCACTGTAAAGAAAAATGGTTCCTTGCTTTTGCTCTGTGTAACAAAATCTTTGGTTCAGTCTACAAGAGGCCTACACAAACATTCCCAGGGACAGTTAGAGTCCAGAGTCAGTGTGACCTTGTTAGCACCTGGCTGGTGTCTGGTGCGCGCGTGCGCACGTGCACCGCACACACGTCACCCGGAAGTGACAGGAGGATGCCAGGCACGCTGGGGGCGAGGCCACGGCCATATAAAGGAAAACCATACAGTTTTCCCTTGTATGGCCGTGGCCCCGCCCCCAGCATGCCTGGCATGTCCACGTCACTTCCTGGTGACGCACACGCAGGGGTGGGGTTCCCCCCGGGGCCCAATTCCATGGCGTCAGAAATCGGGCCTCCAAAGCGGGGGTTTACCCGCCACCTGCCCCCACTTGGCAGCCCTATTGGGGTGGATCCAGGAGAGGGCGAGGTTTGGGGAGGGGAGGGGCCTCAACATGGTACAATGCCATAGAGTCCACCCTTCAAAGCAGCCATTTTCTCCAGGGGAGCCAATCTCTGTCAGCTGGAGATCAGTTCTAAAAGCGGGAGATCTCCGGACCCCACCTGCAGGCTGGCAACCCTAGCTGGTTCTTAGGCCTTAAATGGCTTGGGGCCTGGGTGCCTGAAGAAATGTCTCCTCCCATACTATCCAGCCCACCAGTTAAGATCTACCTCTTAAGCCCTGCTCTCTGTGCCCCTGACTTCAGAGGTGAGATGGGTGGCAAAGATGGCACTTTCTGTGGTGGCATCAATTCACCTTTGGAACACCTCTTTGAGGCTTCCCTGGCACCTACTTTCTTTTACCTATGAGGCTAAAACACAATTTTTTACCCAGGCTTTTAATTAGGTGTCATCTTATTGGCTTTTTAAAATGGTCTGCTTCTGTTTTACAGATAGGGGTTTTTTATGCTGCTTATGTCTAATGGCTTGTGGGGTTTTGTAATAATGTGTTTTATACTGTGTTTTTAAATTGTAAGTCACCTCTAGCAGAACTATGGATATTCTAAACAAACAAAATATTCTTTCGGATATTTTTGTATCATACCATATGCCATGATCCAAACAAAAGGGGTTCTCGTGCACCAGGCATGTTTTAAGTTAAATCCACTGCCCTACAGTTAACTTGGGTGAAAATGGCTAGTTGTGGAAGTTGCTGGTAGGATTGTGAGTGAAATAACATTTCACCTCATGTTTCTGTGTAAAAATTTACAACTTAGCAAGGTGAAGGTAAGCTTAAATTACTTTTTCAGGTAGTCAAAAGGCTGAACAACCATTTTTCCCCCTTCTAAATGCCTTCCTTTCAGAAAAAGAAAAAATGTTTCTGAAATCATTGTTATGGTGGTCTCTGCATCATAGAATCATAGAGTTGGATCTCCAGGGTCATCTAGTCCAACCCCCCGCCCAGTCCAAGAAATTCACAAATACCTCCCCCTCCACACCCACAGTGACTACTGTTCCACACCCAGAAGAGGACAAAAAACCTCTAGGATCCCTGGCCAAACTGGCTTGGAGAAAAATTGCTTCTGGACCCCAAAGTGGCAATCAGCATTTCCCTGAGCATGTAAGAAAGGACCACATGAACTAAGCACTGATGCATCGCTTCCTGCCCTCCCTCTCATGATCTGCCTAAATTCACAGAATCCGCATTGCTGTCAGATGGCCATCTAGCCTCTGTTTGAAAACCTCCAAAGAAGGAGAGCCCACCACCTCCCGAGGAAGCCTGTTCCATTGTGGAGTTGCTCTGTCAGGAAGTTCTTCCTAATGTTTAGCCAAAAACTCTTCTGATTTAATTTCAACCCGTTGGTTCTGGTCCAGCTTTCTGGAGCAACAGAAAACAACTCTGTACCATCCTCTATATGACCAGTACTTGAAGATGGCTATCATATCACCTCTCAGTCGTCTCCTCTCCAGGCTAAACATACCCAGCTCCATCAACCTGTCCTCATAGAACATGGTCTCCAGACCCCTCACCATCTTCATTGCTCTCCTCTGAACATGTTCAAGCTTGTCTATATCTTTCCTAAATTGTGGTGCCCAAAACTGAACACAATACTCTAGGTGAGGTCTAACCAGAGCAGAATAAAGTGGTACGATCACTTCGTGTGATCTGGACTCTATACTTCTGTTGTTACAGCCTAAAATCGCATTTGCCTTTTTAGGAACCGCAATCACACTGCTGACTCATGTTCAGTATATGGTCTACTAAGACCCCTAGATCCTTTTCGCTCATACTACTGCCAAGGCAAGTCTCCCCCAACCTATAATTATGCTTTTGATTTTTCCTACCTAAATGTACAGATAAGGTTAGTCTGACATGACTTGTTCTTGAGAAACCCATGCTGGTTATTAGTGATCACAGCCTTTTTTTCTAAATGCTCAAGGACTGTCTGTCTGATTATTTGTTCTAAAACTTTTCCAGGTATAGACGTCAAGCTGATGGGTCAGTACTTACCCAGATCCTCCTTTTTCCCCTTCTTGGGGACAACATTTGCCCACCTCCAATCTTCCAGCACTTCACCCATTCTCCAAGAACGCTCAAAAATAATGGACAGAGGCTCGGAAATTACACCCACAAGTTTTTTAGTACCCTTGGATGCAATTCATCTGGCCCCAAGGACTTAGTTTCACTTAAAGAATGAACTACCTCTATGCCAATCCTAGGCTCCAACTCCCTTCCCTCATCATGTGTTCTGTGTTGTGTTCGTAAAATCTAACTTAGCTCATGCTTTCCACTTAACACTAAATAACTTTAACAAGAGTAATATCCAAAGATTTCCCATGTTTCAGTGGTGGTTTAGAGTAGGAATCCCAGCTGTATGAGAGCTGGAGAAGTAAATTTCTCATCGAGGTGTAGTGGCTTGAAAACTCAGCCAGTGAGCATTCAGAAAGTTATGGAAGCCACAAGCAAAGTATTCTGGTAGACTCTTCAACTTCATAGGGAGGGAAGGAGGAAACCATGTATGCTGCCCTGAGCCCCTTGAAGGATGGGTGGGAATGAAAATGGATGATAGGTAGGAATATAGAAGAAGGTTCCTTGTTTTGTTCTGTAAAATAAAATCTTTGGTTCAGGCCATAAAGAAGCCTACAGGAATTTTTCCAGAGACAGGTAGAGACAGCTTAGAAGTAGATAGCACGGTGACCTTGCCATAGCTAAATTGTTTTCAGCTGAGGGTAGTACCAACCGCCCTTGATGCTCTCAATCAACACATTCCAAGCAATTGAGCTTTAGACACCTGTGTGGGGGCAGGGATGGGCCTAGCTGCAGTATGGTTTTGTTTCTCTCCCACTCTCTCTTGTCCATCCTTGGATGTCACATGCCTAGCAACTCAGAGAGTTACATCACCTCTCGGGTATCTCATTGGTCATAAGAGAACATAAGAGATGCCAATGTTGGATCAGGCCAAAGGCCCATCCAGTCCAACACTCTGTGTCACACAGTGGACAGAAATACCAGTGCTATCAGGAGGTCCACCAGTGGGGCCAGGACATTAGAAGCCCTCCCACTGTTGACCCCCCCAAGCACCAAGAAGACAGAGTATCACTTGCCCCAGAGTCCCTATCTATACCTTGTGGCTAATAGCCACTGATGGACCTCTGCTCCATATGCTTATCTAATTCCCTTTTGAAGCCGTCCATGCTTGTAGCCGCCACCACTTCCTGTGGCAGTGAATTCCAAGTGTTAATCACTCTTTGGGTGAAGAAGGACTTCCTTTTATCCGTTCTAACCCGACCGCTCAGCAATTTCATGGAGTGCCCACGAGTTCTTGTATTGTGAGAAAGGGAGAAAAGTACCTCTTTCTCTACCTGCTCTTTCCCATGCATAATCTTATAAACCTCAATCATGTCACCCCTCAGTCGTCATTTCTCCAAGCTAAAGAGCCCTAAGCGCCTTAACCGTTCCTCATAGGGAAAGTGTTCCAACCCTTTTATCATTCGAGTTGCCCTTTTCTGCACTTTTTCCAAAGCTATAATATCCTTTTTAAGGTGTGGTGACCAGAACTGCACACAGTATTCCAAATGAGGTCGCACCATTGATTTATATAGCGGCATTATGATATTGGCTGATCTGTTTACAATACCCTTCCTAATAATCCCCAGCATAGCATTGGCCTTCTTTATTGCAGTCACACACTGTCTCGACATTTTCAGTGAGTTATCCACTACAACTCCAAGATCTCTCTCTTGATCAGTCTCTGCCAGTTCAGACCCCATCAACGTGTATTTATAGTTAGGATTTTTGGCTCCAATGTGCATCACCTTGCACTTGGCCACATTGAACCCCATTTGCCATGTTGACGCCCACTCGCCCATCTTTGACAGATCCCTTTGGAGTGCCTCACAATCCTCACTGGTTTTCACCACCCTGAACAACTTTGTATCATCCAACAGCCGAGGACCAGTCAGAGACCCTTTTCCTTTCAATCTAGTTAGCCCTTACACTATGGCTGGTGGAGCTTGGTGACTACTTGACAAGTCATCATTTCAGTGTCCCAACAGCTCCCAGAATGGCTACCCCACTTGATTCCTGCCTGGACTGGCTAAAGTTGTGAACATCTTGTCTTGCTGGAACTGACTGCCTCTAAAGAACCTGGGCTCCGATCACACCACCGAGGAACTGCGGGCGGGAAGCGAGGCTGTTTGCTCCGGGGTGAACTGACGTGCGCGTGCGCGATCAGACTTCTGCCTGCCTGCCCCGCAGTTCTGCATAATACTTACCTTTCCCTGGTGGTTTTTTGCGCCGCTCCTGTGGCACAACGAGACACCCCACCAACGACTCCAGGACGCCAGACAGACGTGTCTGTCTGATCGTGTCCCTTTAATCCATGGGGCAATCGTTTGCCTGCTGCAGCTTCCGCTCCGTATGATCGCAGCCCTGGAATGGTAACTGGAACCTTGTTGAGCTATGCTGGAAAAGCTTAGGTTTAATTGTTTTATTCCTTCACTGTCTAGTCTTGTTTTAAATATTTTGCACCTTAAATAAATACTTATATTTTTACTCTGTTGTGGTTTTTGCCTTCAATAAACTTCAAAGCCTTAAATCCAGAGCCTTGGCTCTTGACTGCCTACCAGTTAACTGTTTTGTCTTGGAAACTCAGGCTGCAGTCCCACTCTGCAGGGCTGACTTTTCTCGTTAAGTTCCCTGAGAAGTCGGGAGGCTTGGTCATTCTCTCCTGGGCTGTTGGGATAGATTGAAAGACCTGGTGGCAACCTACCAAGACTAGGGTGAGTTTTAGGCTCTCTCTGATGCTTTGTAACTTTGTTTTGCAACGCACTCACCTTGCACCAAAAGTCCTTACCCAGGATTGGTCAGGGACTTTTGACAGAAGGTTACATACCTGAGAATGGAAAATTTATTGGGAATAATCAGCTGACTGTCATTTGGAAACCTTTACAGAAATGATGTACCATGAACAATGGAATGGGTTGTGTTCCTTTAAGATCAGAGATGTCCTTAAAACAATCTATTGGATAAGCTGGAAATATTAATTGATTAATGTAGCTAATTAGTAAATATTAATCTAAGATCAGACTGGGAAACATAATCTATGAAAATGTGATGGATTATAAATGTCAAAGTGTCAATGGTTTGATGTTTAAACTCTGTGTTTTATAACTTTTACTGAATCCTCTGGGGATCACTAAGGCTCTCATCTACCCTGCTTAATAAAGAAACCATTTATTAAAGTCTCTTTATTAATATCGACCATTTATAATAAATACCTAGAAACAATATACAAATCTTTTCTCACTGTTTCTGCATGCAGCTGGGTAAAGAGATATAAGAAAGGGGCCTCAGAGTATATTCAGGGTCTTCTCCCAAATCTCAGCATAGTTGTGTCTAAAACAACAACCAGGAGTGTGTGCAGAAGTGTTTGTGTGTGACTAAAGGCACTTTTTTGATCACAGTGTCGGCCTTATCACATGATTGATCTCACAGGTGTTACTGTGCTTTGCGTCCCCCCCAGGCTTTATCTAACCATAAAGCAGAGCCATCTAACAACAGTGAAAAACGGGAAACATCCTCCTGGTTCTATCGTGGCCCCGTGTCTTCAAAGCTGTGAGAATGGCTCTGAAGGAATCCTTTGTCCTAGAAAGTCAATGAATTATTAATGCATTCCCAATACTCAGCGAGGGAGATCTCTTTCATCTGCTGACACCCAGAAATATAATGAGACTTTCTGACAAGCAGCCATAGCAAAGCAACAGTATGAACATGCGACATATTACTATGGAATATAAATAATATATGCCTATTATAAATAAAACTTGAAGCAAACAGAACAGGCTAGATACTACCAGATAGATTACGGTAAAACCTTCTTCATACAGACCTCCCATCTGTGAAGCCTGCTTTTTGGTAGCCATGGAAAGTAGCTATTCCATTTATTGTCTGTGCTAATTGTTTTGCTCAGTGATTCTCATTTCTTGTGGTTTCCAAAGTATTCCATTTATAGCTTCTTTGTGAGTTTTAAACTACTTTGGCTCATTTTCTATGAACAGCATTTATTCTCGTTGGGATTTTCAAAGTAACCGCTTCATCACCTGGTAGCATCCTAGGTCCTACTCAACAAGCCTCTTTATCCCCAAATTTAGAAGCACTTAGAAAGCAGCCTTCAGTGAAGCACAAGGGGGGGGGGGTAAAAGGACCTGTTGTGCATTTACAAGCACTTGCCTGAAGGGGCTGTGTTAAGTCCGTACTTAACAAAGTAGTCAGAGAGTGATTTCAGAAAACTCAGGTTTATTCAGCTCTTCAATCGACTTCTTCTGACACGGTACAACTCCTCATAGCCCGAACAGCTTGTCCATTTCAGCTGCTCGGTATTTAAACATTCCGGGCTAATGTAGCCACACCTACTGTACATTAAACCAACCTATCAGGTTGTGCGCATGAACGACCAATCATAAGCGGTCCCGCTTACAAACATTCAATCTGATTGGCCACAATACTTTTCGGCGCGAATCCCTGCCGAAGCTGAAGCTTTGCATGGCTTCTCTATGGGAGGATTCACATACCTCCTGGTGCATTCAGGGCAGCATCTGAATACATTACAGGCTGTCTGGGTCAGGTTGCTGAGGAAGACTGTTATAGAGAAAATAGCAAAAATAATATCACCTCAGAAGAGAGGTGACAGAAGAAAAACATTCATATACTCATGAAAACTTCTAAGTTGCAAAAATCAGGCACTCCCTGTTGATATACCAAACCTTTACAAGAAGACTACCACTGATGTTACTTACCTGTTACCAGCTTTGTTCTATCCAGTTTCATCCAGACTACTCAGAGCTCCAAAAAGATGTTACTGGTAAATAAGTAAAGCTTTGCAAGAATATGGTTGCTAGGATCAAGAACTCTGCAAAGTTCAGTTGCTTTTGTCAGTCACTTTTTTAAAAAGGCAAGGTTAGCTTCAAACTACTTTTTTAACTTTGAGAAATGAACTATCAAGCATGCTGAGATTCACACTGAATCAGGTTCAAACGAGAGGTGTTAAGTCGCGAACTTAACAAAGAAGTCGGAGAGTGATTTCAGCAAGAATGTGGTTTATTCTTCAGCTTCGTTACTTCTCCAACACGGTACAACAATCGCCAGCCAGAACCCATCGAAATAATTACACTGGCTTGTCGATATTTAAACACTCCCGGCTAATGTAGCCACACCCCCTGTACAAATAACAACCTATGAGGTTGAAGATATAATATCCAATCACAAGCGGTCCCACTTTGCATAGTGATTGGTAGACAGTTTCTGGGCTAGGACTCCTATTGGTTACATTAGGATCCTAGCCCAGGCTGAAGCTTAACATTAGGTCTCAATCAGTCGATTCGCATGTCAGTATTTACATTCAAGTCAATACACAACAAATCCCTCCCCCCTAAGCAAAAACACTATGTACAATCGTAATCGCTTAAGTAGGTGGGCACTCTGCGCACTCTCTGAGATCTGCGTGGCTGCACAGGTTCTGCAGATTTCCCAGCTTGGGGAACAGTACCAGGCTCGGGCACTTCAGTGTCAGGAGCACTTCCAACACTCGTACTGGGTCTTTGAGTAGGGGTCTGCCCTGACTCGCCGACAGTACCGGGGCCCTCGGGCACATCGGTACTTACCTCCGGGAGAGGTTGAGGAATGTCCTCCGGTTCCTGGAACTCCATTGGCAGTGAGGTGGGGCGGCCAGTCGCCCACCGCTGTCTTAACTGGTCAATATGTCGCCTCCACTTGCGCCCGTCCGCAAGCTGGACAACGTACATACGGGAACCCACTACCTCGGTAACCGTGGCTGGAAGCCACGAATGTCCCCCTGCATAGTTCT
>NW_015174849.1:1316307-1316493 GCF_001447785.1 Gekko japonicus
TATGTGCGGGCCTTAGAGGGGACCCCTTGCTGCTGGGGCCTCAAATCGTTTAGATCTGGATGAAGCCTGTCAAGTAAAGACGCTAGGCGTCGCCCCATTAGAATCTCGGCCGGGCTGTGGCCTGTAGCCGAACACGGAGTTACGTGCTGGCGCAGGAGAAACGACGCCAGCTTCACTCCCCAGTCC
>NW_015174849.1:1319098-1319235 GCF_001447785.1 Gekko japonicus
CTTGCGTCGCTAGCCCTCTGCTGGTGGACGCGTTGATCAGCTGTGGCGACCCGTTGTCTCACTTCCCTGGTTGATCTGTCAGCAGCTTCCGCGGCGACAGCCTAGGCATAGGCGATGGCCCACGTTAACGTAGTTCT
>NW_015174849.1:1319672-1345849 GCF_001447785.1 Gekko japonicus
CATCGTTATGCGCACAGGCGGAGCCACCGGAGCGGGTGGAGCCTGCGGCTGGCCGGCCTCGGCGATCTCCTCGTTGTCCGACATGGGGTTCGTCCTAGCGGGGCTGCCTACCCGCACTAGTATCCCACCTTCGTCGCCAATTGTTAAGTTGCGAACTTAACAAAGAAGTCGGAGAGTGATTTCAGCAAGAATGCGGTTTATTCTTCAGCTTCGTTACTTCTCCAACACGGTACAACAATTGCCAGCCAGAACCCATCGAAATAATTACACTGGCTTGTCGATATTTAAACACTCCCGGCTAATGTAGCCACACCCCCTGTACAAATAACAACCTATGAGGTTGAAGATATAATATCCAATCACAAGTGGTCCCGCTTTGCATAGTGATTGGTAGACAGTTTCTGGGCTAGGACTCCTATTGGTTACATTAGGATCCTAGCCCAGGCTGAAGCTTAACATTAGGTCTCAATCAGTCGATTCGCATGTCAGTATTTACATTCAAGTCAATACACAACAAGAGGAATCATTCACTTGGTTCCACAAAACCTAACTTGTCCCAGCAGGCTAGAAGAATCATGCTTTCTGAATGAATGGGAGTGGTGGCCACGCAACCAGTTGGGTGCTGGACGTAAAACTGGCTCACTGTAGAACTTACTACTGACTCATTTTTAAAAAATCACCCACTTAGAAAGTGTTATCTTGATGTACATTTGTAATGTAATGCAAATATTTTGGTAGCTTTTTTAAGAAATGAGGAAGTTTGATAGAAGTGGTAACATCTACATCAGGTGACTAGCAATACATTCCTAAACAGAGTTATACCCTGCTATGTCCACTGAAGTCTTAGAAGGGTATAACTCCACTTAGGTTTGTACTGTATATTTGCCTCTTCTGGTTTTGGAAGGCACATTAGAGAAGGAGATGTATGATTATGTTGATTGAAGCCATTGAAGCAGCTTTGGACGCATGGATGTGAAAGGATAACAATGGTAACTGACAATATTCTACAAACGGATTATCTTCCAGAAGATACTATCATTCTCTTCAAATTTTCTGCATTTTTTCTACACTACTCTTAGACATGCTGCTAAAATGTATATCATTACAATGATATAAACCTCTGAGGGAGGTCAGGGTGAAACTAAATTACATGTATGATGGAGTGCATAATGCAAGAACTATCCCATCAGCAATGTGTGAAGAGGTACATTTAATAAAGTGCATAATGAACTTTGGCTCTCACAAGCTTATTTATCATACTTTCTTTTTAAGAGCTGTAAACTGTAATTGGTAAAATGGCCTTGTTTTCAAAGGTGATAGTTTCTTGCAGCTGCTACTGCCACTTAGTAAGCCAGGACTCACCTGTAAAGTACAGGCTATGCATGTCTGTGGTCTTACGTTTAATCCCTAGAATTTGCAGGTAATGGGTGGGAAAAATAACAGCTGAAGAGATGCTGAAAGTCTGGTTTGATAACCCTGAGTTATGCAAGCCACTGGCCTACCTCAGCATGTTGCTTTCCTAGCCCTGCTGATAATTGTAAGGTAACAAACCCCAATCTAAATGCAGGACTGGGCATAATGTTCTTAGATGCCCTCAACACAGGTCTCTATGGAGCTTGTGTCTCTTAACAGAGTTTAAATATGCAAAGGAAGTGGAACTTAGAGAAAAATAAGTAGGTTTATTAAAGAACAACCTGTTTTAGAGAGAGAACCATAACTATCTAGCCTAACTGCTGAATGAGCAACAACAATAACAGAAGCTCTGCAGGAGCAAAAAGTCTACAGAAGAGCCAATCAGGAGACAGGAAGGGCATAATTTGAAAATGTGGGAGGTTCCTAATCTAGCTATGCTAACTAGCAGTCCTTCAACTGCCCCCTGTAGAAGAAGATCTTCTGATCTTCTTCATAAGGCTGCACTATAGACCTTGTATGTTCTAACAGTGTCTACCATCCCTGTATCCTAGTCTTTTCTTTCCAAACAACAACAAAAAGTATTTGCACACTCTTGAAACCACATACAACTCATTGTTAAGATTTCAACAGGCATAAGCATTTTTAAATTCCATGTAGACTCTGGGCAAGATCAAGCCATAGTTTATTTCTTTAATCAAGATATTTGTACCTTGACTTTTCTCCCCATCAGGGGAGCCTGCAACACTGTGTTCTTCTCACAGAAACATAGAGCTGGAAAAAACTCCAAGGGTCATCGAGTCCAGCCCCCTTAGGGTTCCCAAGTCGAAAATACTTACCGGCGGGGGAGCCTTGGCTGGCTCCGGGAGCCGTCCCTGGATGCGCGCACCGCGAGCACGTCACAAGAAGTGACATACAACGTCAACCACGTTGAGGGCGTGGCCACGATCGTGGGAGGAAAAACCATAGTTTTCCCTCCCCGATCCAGGCCACGCCCCCAACGTGGTCGACGTGCACGTCACTTCCTGTGACGCTGCACTTCGGGGGGGCGGATTTCCCCCCGGGGCCCGATTCCGCCGCGGCAGAAATCGGGCCTGCAAAGTGGGGGTTTACCTGCCACCCACCCCCACTTGGCAGCCCTACCTGTGGCCCCTAAGCCCCCTGTGCAATTCTCTTCCATTTTGTCCTGACAACAAGCTTGTAAGGCGAGAGAGAGAGAGAGAGAGAGAGACTGGCCTAAGTATGGTTGTCAACCTCCAGGTGCTGCCTGGAGGTTGATTCCTGGAGGAACTGGCTGCTTTGGTGGATGGATGGACTCTATAGCATTCTATACCAATGAAGTCCCTCCCTTCCCCAAACCCTATCTTCCCCAGGCTCCACCCCCAACATCTCCAGGTGTTTCTCAATCCAGAGTTGGCAACCCTATTGCCAATGGACCTGGAGGGAAATGTCCTGTCCCCTTGGTAGAGGCTTAATGAGTGGAAATGGGCAGCTGTAGCTTTTCATGGCATGAAGAGAAATAACATCTCCTGATCACCATTAAGCCTCTTTTAAAGGGCAGGACATTTTCTTCCTACAGGCAGTTGGCAACCCTAGCCCAAGGTCACCCAGCGAGCTTCCAGGACAGAATGGGGATTTGAATCTGGGTCTCCCAGACCCTAGTCCAACAGTCTAACTATGCTTGCGCCTCATTGATTTCAGTGGAAAAGTTAACCATTGAAGTCGCTGGGGCCTCAAGGTGCTTAACTTTGGTTGGATCATGCCTGCATTTGTTGCTATTTGTCACTCCTCCTTAGCTGAGCAGTGTAGAAAAGGAGTGCAAATTACTGGAGTGATGTCTCTCGTCACCATGTCGCTAAATTGAACTAGTAAGCTCTGGGGAAACTCCCATATTACATTTTTATACTCATATGAATGACTGCACCAATGCATTTTTTCATCAGGATAAACACTTGTGTTACAAAATACATGTACCCCATGTGGATCCATGTATGAATATGTAATATAGGTCTCTGTTTAAAATCTCCCTTCATTGCCTAATACAAGATTTGTAAGTGCATTTTCATTTTGCAGTTTTGTTCCCTGCAGTGTTTATTTTTGTTTGTTTGATTTTTAGATGCTGTTGACACACCAGCCATGCTGAAGTCTTGCATCCCCCTTATATTTTAAATTGGTCTCGCGCTGACTTAAGCAGCAGTAACCCAGGTCAATTTAAATGAGTCTTCCTTTCCCAGTCGTTTGTATCGCAGGGAGTCTTGTTAAGAATTACTGGACTGTGAAGAATGCCGCTTCATGTCAACTGTATAGCATTATTAGTAATCTATGCTCATTTTCTAAAATCAGTCCAACTTGGCAATGAATGGAGGAAAATGAGGCACCATTATTGTATGTGCAGAGATCAGAAAGGGGCAAGAGAAAAATGCATCCCATGTAAGTGTAACCTCAACATTTATTTATTTCGCACGTAAATTTTTCTCTACTTTGCCTTCCAAACAGCAGTGTGTGTGTTTTGGCATCCACACAGTGTCATACTCTAATCATCCACTTTCTAGGCATTCCCTATGCATGGAACATTCTTTCTCAAACCTGTTTTTGGTACAGTCTTTTAGGAAATAACACAGTCCAAGTGCAAGAGAGAAGGGGTGAAGTAATTTCCACCAATACCTGCTCCTTTTCTTCTTCCCCCAATTTCTTATGGTGTTCATGAAAATCCTCTCTTCCACAGGAGCTGCATTTCAGGAAGCTCAGTGGACTATATGGGGTAGGGGGAGGTGGGACAGTGTGTTCCAGTGAAAGAAGTGCCTTGCAGGAGCAGAAAATTTAGTCTGGATGCAACCCAGTAATTGCTATTGCACTAATGTTACAACGGGGTAATGATCTATTGCCACAATCTACTAGTTCCTCTGAATTCCCAGCTTCCATTAGAGCAAAAAAATGAGTATCTAGTCCATTTTTGTTATGGAGATAAAAGAACTAGAGATTGACCTTTCATTTTAAAACCACTGGGAATTCAGAGGAACTAGCAGATAATGGCAGTAGAATATAGGCATCCAGCATGCAGCCCACCTGACCATGGGGTGAGACCTGCCTGAGATTTTTAGCAAAGTTTTTTTTGAGTTGTGAATATTAAATTCCACTACAATTATATCATGAAACTGAGGCATTATGAAAAATTACTGATATAAGGATAACAGGTATGAATAAAGGCCTCTTTCAGACAGCTCTTGTAATCCATTTTAGTAGCAGGTTGCTAATAGATTGTTTTGTATCAGTTCAGATAGAACCGATTTAGCAACTGGCAGCTAACAGATTTTATTTACCTGTTCATAGAAGGCCAATTGCGTCCTGTTGGCAAAGTGGGGCTGAGCGGCCAATTGCATCCTGTTGGCAAAGTGGGGCTGAGCTGTTTTTGAGGGAAACCATTTTCTTCCTCTCTACCTCTTTGTTGCGCTTCTGAATCACTGTGGTGTGCTGTTTAAAATGTCCTTAGCACTTCCTACAATGCTGCTTTTTCCCTGCCCTTTTTCACCGTGCCATCTTCCTAGCCCTGTTTCCCCCAAAATGTTCAAAGTTGAGCGCTACGGCACTAAACCAATATAGCAATTCGGTGTTACAGCGGCACCATTGTGATGCCTTGACTCCATTGACAGACTATATCGGTTTAGTGCCATAGAGCTCAAGACAGCTCCTGAACCTACACCTCAAAGAGGGGAAAGCCAGACATCCTGACACAGTCTCCTTTGTGATGGCATGGGGGCATGTGCAAAGGCCATATAAGGGACAGGATTGCCTCCCCTGCCATCTTTTGACCATCTGGTGAGCGAGACAGAGGACGGCTAGGAGTAGTAGAGCAAGGTCACGTGGCAGAATAAGTAAGGGGGGAGGATCAATGAGAGCTAAGCCATCTATTCCCTTCCTCAGATCATTCTGTTGTCACTAGCATCTCTAGTATGCACAGCCTCCACTAGGCTCAGCTGGCTGCCCCTGGCCTTTGCTGTCCAGGGCTTTTTTCTGGGGAAATGCACCGGAACAGAACCTCTTCGACAAAATTATTTTAAAAATGTTTAAAAGTTCATGAGTTCTCAGTATACAAACTTCGTTTCCCTCTTGAAAGTTCCGGCACCTCTTTTTTCTTTCTTTCTTTTTTTAAAGCCCTGGCTGTAGCAGTTAATACACATCCACGTTAGGACACTAAAATCTGTGATCTGAATGCTGGAATAAGAGGTTGCATTTCACCTTTTCTTTATAAAGAATAGCCATGCAATGAAAGCATGCTCACATATCTCCTTGTAACCAAATCTAACAGCACAGTGCAAGTGTTGTACTGAAATGGAGATCCAGTTTGTTAAAATGCCAGTTCTAATTAGCGAGTAATCGGTTCAACATTTGTAAGTGACATTTTTACACATTTAGAACCTGCTGGAGTAAAGCCATGTGTTGTTTACCCATTTGGGGATTCTCAGTGCTGTATCAGAAAGCTTTGCAGTTAGAGAGACGCTACCATTAGGCATGATGCAGCATCCACAACACATCCAGGATGACAATGAAGTATATTTAAAACTACTTTTTAAAGTATTCAAAATGGTTCCAAGTTTGAATCCAAGGAGTTTGGATGGGTGATGATGTAGGCATTTATTAACACTTCTGTAATCAGATTTACACACTTGTAGATTCACTTGGTGGGTGAAGTAGTACATGTTCTCAGCAACCTAATCCAGCAGTTCAAACATGGGGAAACTGTTGCCTTCCTCCTGGATGGGGCAACAGCATCTGGCTCACATTCAATTGCATGAAAACCACATTTCCCAAAGAGGCAACAAATCCCTTATAACAGGTGCACAGAACCTTGGCAAATCTCATCCTGTTCTTAATGCACACTCACAGGCTTCACACCAGTGTTGGTTGGATGTGCCTTTAGAACATCATGTAAAGCAGCATTTAAAAAAAAAACTGGCTACAAAGGAATCAAAATCGGAACAAAGCCTTCTGAAAGTGCCACCTTAAAAGTGAGTATAACCAAGGGTCATTTCGTAGAAAAAGAGGTGCAGAAACTCATTAGCATAACTTATTAGCATAACTTACTTGCATATGTCACACCCCCTGACATCACCGGAAGTGTGTCAAAAGGCACCACTGGACTGTTTTGGATTGCTAGCTATTGGTGGGGGGGAAACGTGTAAATCTGTCCTCACAGAGGAGGGAGAGCTTGTACCTGAATAAAACTTGGTCTTAAAGGTGCCACTGGACTGTTTTTTTGGGGGGGCTCTGCAGCTTACCTGGCTGCTTCTTGCTCTGGCTGAGGGCTGCTGGGAGCAGGGGGCGGGGTTTGTTGCATGTGCCCACCCCCTGGGCTCTTTCCTGCCGGAGCTCCACTCCTGTGCGCTCCTGCAGGAAATGACCCCTGAGTATAACACCCATACCCGAACATTCTCTTGTCTGGCTCCCACCATGTAGAAGGAAGACTCCCACATTTCTATCATTCTTCAGAATTTGTAAAGCAGAACTGTTCAGGAAGGTATTTTTTTATAATGTGAATAAGGCTATATATATAGTGCCTGTGGAATTTAAGGCAGTATTCATTGTACGTATAATGTTGTGTTTTATTGCATTGTTCTCCGATTTTGTAATTCAGCTTTATTACATGGGCGATTGTATGGAATGGAAATAAAATAATTGAATGTAATAGAGTCCATTTTTCTGCAGTCTTGTAATTCTACCTTCGCTATCTGTTTTATACTGCATTCTTTCCCCCCGTAAATGATCTCTAATTGTGTGGGTTATATATCTTATACTATTCTGACGGCATGTATTTTAGACCTTGAGTTTCAGCAAGGACAGTGGACTGTAAATGAAGTAAATAAATACTTTAAAAATCCTTCTCCAACTAGCTCACAGAACCCATAAACGTGAAAAAATTGCTTCTCCCCCAGCATTCAAAATTGTATTGCAAATGCTCTGGGCATATGCATTCCCTTCCTATCCCTTTCTTTATCTTTGTTGTAAGCTAAAAGAACCATTAAGTAAGAAGAGCTTGCTGTTTGGTTGGGGAGACCGTGGGTTATATCTCAAGTAATAGAGCCAATATTAGAGCTTATTTTACCTGCCATAGAAGCATTCAGGTCTCATCATAAATATCATGTGCAAGTACAGCTATCCCTCTCCCACTTCCCCATCCATCTGCCCCTTCACCAAAGAAGTGGGTTTTTTTTGGTGTCCTGCTGCATAGCCTTGCCCATCCTTTGCCTCCCTGTCCAACTCTCAAAGCTGTGTGTGTCTATTTGTGTTCATTGAATCACATTTCCTCATTCTTGCAACAGCTGCCTGAGAAATTCTAGTCCAATCCGGTAAAGTCCCAAGCATTCTTAATGCCACCAGCTATGCAGATACAAAGGCAGTGTACACACTCTGACCATAGCTGACCAGTTTTAAATGCTGCCTGACCTTCCCAGTGGCAGTTCTGGAGCCTACCTAATCCAGGCAGCCAATCAAATTGTGAACATGCTTCAGCAGTCACTCCCCAGCCAACCACCATGTTGAATGCCACCATCGCACAGGCATAAAACTTCTCAAAATTCTCACTCTGAGTGGCATGCAAGTCACCATGGTTTTTGTATGAGGTGCTCAACTCGAAAGAGGGGACACATTGCAAACAAGATAAAATTTGATTTTCAATGTCCTCATTTGCAAACACTGAATCATCCTGTTCCCCAGCAGTGTTCCATCCAGGGAACATACAGGGCCCTATCTATCCAATTTCTTCAGAGACCTGCTGTGATGTGCCTTCAGGCCAATCTTAAGGACTCTGAGGAGCATATATAGGCAGCACTGACCATAGTAGGTGCAACGTATCTGGAGATATGCACACACACCCCATACAGCCCCCTAGTCAATTGTCTCACACACACGCAGGCTGCTAGAACAGTACTTCATTATTTTGATAATGTGGTTCTTTGGCTCAGTATCCACAATTCCCTTCTCTGTGAAATACAATCCCAGCTGCTTCAGCTTATTAAATAGAATCAAGCCAAAGGTGTTCTGGCTAACTTTCAGAGTGACTAAGAGTATTTTATTTAAACTTCTACATATCTTTTAATTCTGATGCTATATATTATCCTATCTCCATGGTTACAATGTCGAAACTTCTGCAAGATTTTAATGAAGCAGTTGCTGCATTTCATTAGTTGGTGTAAAGACCTTCCCTGTGTGATTCAGCTTACAATTGCTTCATAAAGGGTGGTGAGAGAGCCTCACGCACACACAGAAAGCAGCTGAAAGCATCCTGCATTTAGTTATCTTTATAAATATCACACAAATATCTCCATTTCCTCCACAACAAGAATATTATGCAGATGTCCACACTGAAATGAAATGCTACAGGATTACCATACTTGCATACCTTAGTGATTTTAAAACACTGGTACCCCAGTTGTCCCAAGGAGCCCAAGACAGCTAACAGCAGAAATCAAGTCATTGCATAAATCAGTCCAAAGGTTTTTTTCCCCCTTTCTCCAGTCTGAAAACTGAATTCACACAAACAGCATTCCCCATCTCAAAAATAAATACAAGTCTCACTGAGCAGCAGCAAAAAGAGAAAAATTGCTGTCAATATTAACAGAAATACCCCAGGAAATCAATGTCTTATAGGTTCCCCCGCAAAAACAACAGGCAGGCTGTTCAAGAGGGCTAATGCTACAAAAGAAAAGGGCCAGTTTCTTATGGAGGCCTACTAGACACCATGAAGGGAAGAACAGACAACAGAGAACATTGGGCAGATCTAAGGTGGTATAAAAAGCCTGCCAAGATTGCAAGATGGTTTAATTATGAAGAACATTTGCTGTTATTTATATTTCCATGACCCTTTTTGTCATCCCTCTTTGTCATGCCTATGTACCATGCCACAGAGAACATTTAAAATTTCATGCAGCAATTGCAAAAGGCCATCATGGCTCAAGCTGAACTTTCATAGAACATGAGTGTCTACAGATTAAGACTCTGCTTTGTAAATGGACCATATATGTCACAGCCTATTTGAGATAATTTTAAACTGTTGGAAAAATTAGGCCATTCATTATGGTCTGATTCTCAGCTATGACTCTTGTGTATAGCTTTTTATAACTACTTTTTTAAATGAATGAAAGTCTTTTCATGTAAAAAAAACCTATCAGCAAGTAGTCGAGTTAAATGGCAACTGTCTACCTTTGAAGATAGTGCACTGCTCTTCATGGTGAAAATGAGCCTGAATTTATAGAGTAGCCTCTATTAGGAAGAGCAGGAACTGCCCAAATAAGGGAAAGAAAGGGTTATTGGAAAGGGTGTCGTCACAGAGGCAGGGAAAGCGAATGTAGATGAGGGAGAAATCTACACCCAGGGACGAGAAACAAAGGAAGAGTTGACTTGTAATAAATTTTCCATTTCATTTATTAGCTTCATTGACCCGAGGTCTTAAGCCAAACATGCAAACAACAAATATAAAATGCATTACATAAAATTACAAGAAATTTAGACAGAACGCCTTTACAATAAAAGCTAGTAAACATGCTCTCAATCAGTAACATCAGACCACATTTTATAAACTTCAATGAATTCTATAAAATCCCATGATATTATGGAAATTAGTTTTAAAATTTTAAAATTGTATACAAAAAGTACTCATAACATTTCAAAGCCGCTTTAAAAATAGCACTATTGAAAGATATTTTGCCACCAAGCGAGTCGTTTCAGGGTCCTCATCAGCTAATAGTATGGTTATCACCCAGGGTTCCATAGGGAGGTGATATCTTTGTAAAATAGGAGTAATCCAGCAGGATCTGGGGTCAGTCCATTGGTGGCAAAATAACATAAGATGATCTAAGGTCTCTATTGCCCCTGATCCACAATTACACAATCTATTTGAGTACTGAATTTTAGCAAAACGGCCACTTAGCTCTACAGTTGGAAAAACATTCAACCTTGCAAGCGTGAAGACATATCTAGATCTGGGGGATGTAAGGAAGCTCATATATGAGGGAGTTTTCTTAGGTGGAACAATCCCTAAGGCAGAGTTGGAGCATACTCGCCTAGCACGAATTGAAGTGCTGAGTCGGTCAACGTTTGTCACCCTCAATCTCATCAAATTTAGCGCTTCTTGATAATTTAAATTATTAAGCCCCGTAGGGGCGAGACCAATCCACTCCAGCTTGTTATCTATATGTTTTGCCCACGTACATTTATAATTATCCCCTTTTAAAAGATAAAGAAGACCTCCTTGAGCATTAGGTGTCATATAAAGAACTTTCAGTCTCAATTTAAAGGCTGCCTTCCAGGCTCTTGACTCAAAGGAGCATTGTGCGAATTCTTCTCTAAGTGCCGTCCCTGCGACACATTTAGGGACTCCTGCAATTTTACGCAGGAACTGGAGAAGGATCTGATCTGATAATTCCGAAATTTCTTTAATCCAGATCGCAGCCCCATATAAAAATTGTGAAGTAACTTTCGCATTAAAAGCTGCAATGGCCATTGGGACATACTGGCCGCCTCTTGAATAATAGAATTTAAGGAGGGCATTAGAATTTAATTTAGCGATTTCAGTTGCTGCTCTTATATGATGTTTCCAGCGGCAACTGGAGCTGAACACTATCCCCAGATATTTGAAATGAGACACTTGTTCTATCTCCCCACCCTTAACCTTCCATGATCTTTGTTTTAAACAAGGTTTGTTAGAAAAAACCATTATTTTTGATTTCTCATAATTGATCATCAGCCCCTCTTGGATACAGTAATCAGTAAAAGCATTCACTAGCTTACGCAAGCCAACTTCTGATCTGGATAGCAGCACTGCATCATCTGCATAAAGTAGTATAGGAACTTCCTGTCCCGCTAGTATGGGTGCGTGACAGATTGTTTTTTTGATATATGGGACTACATCATTTATATAAAGATTAAAAAGCGTGGGGGCTAATAAGCATCCTTGCTTAACACCTTTAGAGAGATGAATGGTATTTGTAAGTTGCCCATCTACTCCGCAACGAATTTGTGCAGTAGGATTCTCGTACAGTTTGTAAATCAGCCAAAGAAGTCTCTTGTCTAGAGATGTTTTGGACAATTTGGCCCAGAGGCGGCATCTGGGGACTGAATCAAATGCTGCCCTGAGATCCATAAATGCTGCATAAAGGGAACCCTTTGAATAAGAAGAGTATTTATCGGCAAGATGATACAGTACCACGCAATGATCTAAGGCTGAGACTCCATTTCTAAATCCCGCTTGCTCAGGGTAAATTATAGATTCTGTTTTTATCCAGTCCAGCAGTTTATGATTTTAAAAAGCTGCATACACTTTGCCTATTACTGAAAGCAGGCTTATAGGCCTATAGTTAGTAGGAACTGTTTTTGGGCCTTTCTTATGTATTGGAACTATCACTGCATGCTTCCATGATTGAGGAATAATGCCAGATTCATTGATTTGAGTAAAAAGAGGGGCTAGAAATCTACTCCACCAGGTGGGGTTTACTTTTAGGAGATCTGCTGGAATTAAATCTGGGCCTGGAGCTTTGCCTGAACGCATTTGCATGATTAAAAGACTCACAGTCTTTCATCACTTGTAATAAAAACATTCTCTCTGACCATCAATATATCTAATTCTCAAAATGGCCCTATCAGTGGATACTTAAATCCAGAGACTGAAGCCATGAACAGACAAAATGGATCTTTATACAGACCTGAAAAAAGCCCCAGTTTCAGCCGACTTAGCCTAAGCTAATCTAAACTTCCCAAAATAATAATAACAGCAACTGTAGTTTTAAGAAATGAATGCCCTCTCTGAGGTTCTTATGGGGTTAGCTGGGTAATCACAACAATATTGCCAGCCTTCAAGCCTTGGTTTCTGTCAGTAAAAGGCAGGGGGGGGAGGTCCCAGGTTCAGTCCTCAGTATCTCCAGTGTAAAGGACGAAGGACTACGTGATCTAGAAGACCTCTTCCAGAGACCTTGGAGAGCTGCTGCCAGTCTGAGCAGACAATACTGACTTTTATGGACTAATGGTCTGTGTCAGTATGAGGCAGCTTCATGTGTGTTCATGTGTGAAGTGGCTGAGCCAGTTTTGGCCTTTGAGTGAGGATTTATCAGGGCCCAGCCTGGCAGAAACCACCTACAAGCCTGGCTGCTTGCAACTGTTCAACAGCAGCTACTGCATGAAAATCATTGTGGTGTAGTGGTTAGAGTTTCAGGGTTAGATCTGGGATACCAAGGTTCAAATCCGCACTCTGCCATGGAGGCTCACTGGGTGACCTTGGGCCAGTCACATTCTCCAAGGCTGACCTACCTTACAGGGTTGTGAGGATAAAATGAAAGACAGGAGAATGACGTAAGCTGTTTGGGTTCCCCACTGGGGAGAAAGGCAGGGTATAAATAAAGTAAATAAATAATAACTATAGATGGAGATTGGGGGCAGATAAGACATAGGTTGGCTGGTGGGTGGTAAGGAAAGAAGAAAACAGAGAAATGGGAGAGGATATGGGAGCTGCCAGGAGGAGGGAAAGAAGAAATAATGGGGGAGGGGATACTGGGGAAATGAGATGCAGGTCCCCCTCTTGTTTGTCTCTAATTCATTTCAAAGGATATGACTGTAAAGAGATATTTGAAAGAAGGGGTGAAACTATAAGTTATGTGTAGCTTCATCATTCTTTAAAGGAATTCTTTTTTGTTTTTATAAAATCAGCTACTGAGTTAAGGTTGCTTTTGGAAGTGAAAGATGCTGTTGTAAGCACAACAGTAAAGCTCAACATACAGCTAGCAAGGTGGACAGGTCAAATCTGTCTGTCTGCTTTCCCAATATCTGTTCTGCTGCTACCTCTTTGTTACTTAGGGAGTAACAACATTTTATGCCTATTAAGTGCTAGGTCAAAGGTGTATAACCCAACTCACAAACAGACATGGCAGCACTGGGACTCTTTCAAACTGTATCAGCTTCCACACATCAAGCAGGCCACATGCTGGATCTGATCTTTGGGATGGGGATAAATGTGGACCTAGATGCCACTGATGCAGTGCCATGGTTGGTCCACTTTGTCCTGAAGGCTCATCTGAGTGCCCCAGCCCCTCCCTGCTTGGGCAATGAGCTGATTTATGCTTGCCTGCAGAGACTGATGGATTCAATTGGTTTTCAGAAGGCTCTGAGGGATCCAGTGCCCCCTGGTGACTTGTTAGATGTGCTGGTAAAGGACTGGCATGATTGTCTCTCTCAAGCCATCAACAAAATCGTCCCACCCCCCAATGCCTTCTTTGTTCCCATCCCAAATTAGCTCCTTGGTATACCATGGAGCTACAGAGGATGAAATAGGAACTGAGATGGCTAAAGTGAGTGTGGCGGCAGACTCATGCTGAAACTGCAAGAACATCTTATAGGTTGTTCATGAATGCCCAAGATGGCAGTGAAAGACAAAGAAGGGATTTTATGCTACTTTCATTGCATCCACTAGTTCTTGCCCAGCTCAGTTATTCAGGATAATTAAATCATTAATGTTCCCTTCACAGGGAACCCAAAAAGATAGTAATATGGCAATTCACTGTGAGGCTTTCACAAGGTATTTTGTGGATAAAATCTTATCCCTCTGCCAAGACCTGCCAGCCAATATTGAAACAGTAGAGGCCCCTTGGCCATCTTCAGGCCCAGTAATGGACCATTTCAGCCAGCTCTCTCAGGACAATGTTGACAGGGCCCTGGGTGCTGTGATGCTGTTAGCCAAATTGCCTTGAATTATTAATAACTATGGGGAATTATGATATCACACAATGCAACAGGCAAATAAAGGAGCAAGCACCTATGTATACAGGGGTCCCGCTTCTTCCAGACGCACCAGAAATAGACTCAAAGACTGGCTTCAGTATAAAATGGTTTTGTTTACTGAAGATATCTCACAAACATACAATAATTCAAACACACTCACAATTACACAGATCTAGAAAAATTAGAAAGAAGCGGATAGCACATTCACATTACCGTAGCAGGATAATCATTGAGGGGTAATACTTTACCTGTCCTCGGCGGGATGAAGCAATCCTTAGGAAAAATAAGGGAGACTATGGGGAAATAGGGTCGTGTCCTGAACCAGCAGAGACATGTGGAGACTCTGGCTGTGCAAACCCAGAGTTGTGGAGTTAGGCTGAGTATAGTGGTCAGGGGAGAGAGAGAGAGAGAGAGAGCACATGGCTGGGTGCCCCCTTTTATGAGGTGGCATGGGGGGTGGGCTAGGCTGGCCACAACCCCTGGCACACCTCCTGCTGGTCCATCCCCAAAGCATGCTGATTGGACCTGGGCTCAGGGGGAAGGGTCTAAGGGAGTGGACAATGTTGAGATCTAGTAATTCTGGGCAGGGCAGTGGCACCTGGAGGGATGATGACTCATGCGGCCATAGTCATTGTCATTGATATTCCTTTATTGTCTCATGGCTGTAGTTTCAGCTTGGTGAGGCTGAGTGGGGGAAGGGGAATGTTGCCTACATGTGCAGGAAAAAACTCCACATGGAGTTTGAATTCTCTGTCTTTGTTCTTCTGCCTTGGCATGGCATCTGTCTGGCTTTCAGTGCTACATGTGGCTAGGGAGCTGGTCTATCTTACAGCAGGTAAGAGGGTAGGTAACCTCAGGAACCGTAGGTACATCATCTCAAAGGAAGAGTGTGTGTCTATAACTGGCATCACTTTTGGGTCACCACACAGTTCAGTCCCTTTTGCACACTATCTGCACAGTCCAGTTTTTATCACTTATGAACAATGTCCATAAGAGCACTATAAGTGCCTTGCAGGGCAACAATGCCCACCACTTGCCCCCTGGACTTGTGTCTGTCTTGGCTGGAGAAAGCCAGTGCTGACAGAATACGGGGGCCCCTGGCAGATATTGTTAAATTGTCTCTGAATTCAGGGACTTTCCTGGGGACTTTAAAGGAAACAGCTGTGAGACCACTCTTTAAAAAAAATCCCTGGATCCTACCTGTGACATTCTCCTTAATCGGGAGACTGTTCTTCCTTTTAAAACACACTCTGTTCACATAAACTTAGTAGATTACTGCTGCCACCAGGAATTAAAAATTCCAAATCTCTCTATTATGGTAGAATGACCCTGTGTCGGGGCACTTCAGAGGACTATGTGACCCTGAGTACTGTACTGTAATTCCAAGAATGCCTGTAGATGATGTGGGTGAGAATCCCTGTCTGAGGGACTGGAACAGGCATAGAGCTTGGCAGTAGACAGTAGATCATTTGGTGTGTTTAGGATGGTGACTGATATCCATATTATTCTATATTAGATCCCTTCCAGTACAGCTTTCATCCAGGCCATGGCACAGAGACAGTACTGGTCACCCTCACAGACGATCTCCGAAGACATCTGGATTGCGGTGGGATGGCAGTGCTGTTGTTGTTGGACCTGTCAGCAGCATTCGACATGGTCGACCATCAGTTACTGGTCCACCGCCTCACCGATACTGGAGTCCAGGGGCTAGCCTTACAATGGCTTGCCTCCTTTCTCCAGGGCCAGGGACAAAGGGTGGCGCTTGGGGAAGAATTATTCCAAAGGTACCCACTGACTTCCTCAAGGGGCAGTTCTATCCCTGATGTTATTTAACATCTATATGTGCCCCCTTGCCCAGATTGCTCGGAGCTATGGACTGGGTTGTCACCAGTATGTGGATGATACCCAGCTGTATCTGTTGTTGGGCTGGAAGATCTGGACCTGGTGTTACAAGCTGTGGCTAGATGCAGGGGTCTTGTTGTAGAAAAAGAGCTGCCGGAGCTCATTAGCATAACTCATTAGCATAACTCATTTGCATATGCCACGCCCCCTGACATCACCGGAAGTGACAGAAGGCCACACCCCCTGACATCACCGGAAGTGTGTCAGAAGGCCCGGCTACTTACCCTCCTGCTTCATCCTCATTCCCAAACGGAATGAGGATCGAAGCAGAGGGCGGGGTAAAGAAGGGGGCGGGGCTTCACCACGTGACCGCCCCACCCCCTAGAGGTTCTCTTCCGGAGCTCCGTACCTGAGAGCCCCCCCCCCACTAGAGCCCTGGTCATGCCGGCCACATGACCACGGAAACATCTTCGGACAGCGCTGGCTCTTCGGCTTGGAAACGGAGATGAGCACCGCAACCCTAGAGACTGGGATCTCACTCCTGACCTTCGATGGAGCACCTTTGGTGTCAGCGCTGGAGGTTAGGAGCTTGGGAGTACTCTTCAATGCCTCCTTAACAATGGAAGCCCAGGTAGTAGCCACTGCCAAGTCAACCTTCTACCAACCTTCATTAGGCAGTTGGTGCCCTTCCTCGAACATAGCAACTTGGCAACAGTAATCCACACAATGGTCACCTCAAGATTAGACTACTGTAATACTCTCTACATGGGGCTGCCCTTGTTCCAAATTCGGAAGCTGCAGGTGGTGCAGAATGCAGCAGCCAGGCTTTTGTTGGGTCTCTCTTTATGAGAACACATCCAGACTGCGCTGAAGGCATTGCACTGGCTGCCTATAGCATACCGAATTCACTTCAAGGTGCTCGTGCTTACCTATAAAGCCCTATATGGTCAGGGGCCAGCATACCTGAGGGACCGCCTTTCCCCACATGTTCACCAGAGAGCACTGCATTCAGGGACACAAAAGCTTCTAGTGTTCCCTGGCCCTAAAGAAATCAGACTGGCCACTACCAGGGCTAGAGCCTTTTCTGTGGCAGCACCACGCTGGTGGAACGAGCTCCATGAGGACACCAGGGCTCTGCGGAGTTTACTTCAGTTCCATAGGGGCTGCAAGATGGAGCTGTTCTACCAGGCATTCGAACACAACATCTGGATAACTTGGAGCTTCCCTGGGATTGTTGTATCACCTACATCTGTACTAACTGACCCCTGTTAAGAAAGTATGGGATTATGACTGCCGTCGCATAGGAAATATATATGTATTGCATTTTAGATTTTATGTGTTTTAAATTGTTTTAATACTTTTATGTAAGCCGCCCTTTTATGTAAGCCGCTTCAGCAGGGAGGGCGGGGTATAAATCCAATAAATAAATAAATAAATAAAAGAAAGAAATAGATCAAAGCCAGCATGATACCATGGGATAACCAGCTATAAGACAGGGCCAAACGAAACAACAACTGAATACCACTGCTGGTCACATAAAGCTCTCAGCTCAAACAGGTCCAATGCATCATTAACGACCTACAACCTGGACTGGGCAATGATTTGCATCTCTACTCCTGTCTGCAGAAGGGAGCTTTAACTCTCAAAATCTTATGCCCTGAAACTCTTCTTGGTCTCAAAGGTGCTACTAGACTCGAATCTAATGGTTCTACTGCAGATCAACTCAGTTCCCTCTGAAAAAGTCTCTGTCAGGGGATTTGATGTCCTAACTGAGGTTACGTGAGAAGAATGTCTTAAACAAAGCTTTAATATTGAAAGTTAGTGTTCATCCTTGTTGCCAGGTACTAGTGACAAGATCTATTATATCTCATATTTTGGTTGTTTTTATTGTTAATTTTATTATTCTGGTCATGGACTGTAATAAAAGATTTTTTTTACTTTTGTCTCAAACAAAGAGGCCATTGCTTCAAGTATTCTAAGTTTAATGTATTCGGATGCTGCCCTGAATGCATTAAGATGAAGTGTAAATCATCCCATAGAGAAGCTATGCTAAGCTTCAGACGTCGGCTAGGATTCGCGCCAAAAGTATTGTGTCCAATCACATTTGAACTGTCTGTGGTGGGAACGCTTGTGATTGGGCAATTATGCGAACAACCTGATAGGTTGATGATTGTATAGTAGGTGTGGCTACATTAGCCCGGAATGTTTAAATACCGAGCAGTTCAATGGGCAAACTGTTCGGGCTATCAGAGAAGTTGTACCGTGTCAGAGAAGTTGATCGTCGAGCTGAAATAAACCTGAGTTTTGCTGAAATCACTCTCTGGCTATTTTGTTAAGCACAGACTTAACACTAAGGCTTTTCTGTGGCAGCTTGGAGCAGAGGAAAGGGTTTATTCTGTGTGTGGAATGTTTTTCTATTTTGCTGTGAATATTTTAGTATATTTCTAGCTGTCACGTTTATAGTAACACTACTTGGCTCATGACTCACATCATATTTAATGTATGTGGTTTCGATATGAGTACTGCACAAATGAGAATCATAGTCTGACATTAAGACAACATTATGATTGAACTTCCAGAACTACTTTGGAAAGTAGGCAGCTTCAAGGAAATAAACATTAGTAAGATTACAAATTTAGTTTGCCAAGTTTACTTCTCAAGCAGAAGGATGGAAAGTGTTCAGTCTACCCAGTACATCTTTATCCTGCTCTTTCTCCTAGGAGCTCAGGGTGGCATATATGGTTTATCCTCACTCAATAAGGTAGGTTAGGCTGAGAGAGTAGGCCACCCAGAGAGTTCTGTGATAGTATGTCAATCTGAACCCAGATCTCATAGGCCCTAGTTTGTTACTCCAAACACTGCATAACAGTACATATTGTGTTAGGAAGAATTTGACTTAATGCTCTTATAGATTTTTATTTGTTTAATTATTTAGAAGCCTGATGTCCCAACTGTCTGTTATACAAATGGCACAAGGCAATTCACAATATGAAATTAAAGCATTACATTAAAAAAATAATAATCCAGAAGATCTAAAACAGCATCAGAATAAAAGGAAGTCATAAAGCAGCAATAAAACTTTAGAAGCTCTAGCAATACAAAGATTAAAAGGTGGCTGTTGGTCATAAAACCAGAAGTCAACAATAGAATCCGCAGAGTCAAGCAGCTTCAGGGAATAAAATTACCAAATGCTTTTCAGAATAAAATTATTTGCACAAGTTTATGGAAGGTCAGAGAATTCAACAGTCTGAGATCTTTAGCTAAAACTGCATTGTCTCATATATCCCGCAATTTCATTCCTGCAAAGGCAGGCATGCACAGCAGGACAGCAGTTGCTAATTCTAAAAAAAAGGATTGTATGAGCAGTCCCTCAGATCACGTAAACTATTTCATAGAATTACAGAGTTGGAAAGGGGCCATACAGGCCATCTAGTTCAACCCTCAGCTCAATACAGGATCAGCCTAGAGTATCCCTGACAACTGTTTGTACAGCCGCTGCTTGGAGCTCACCACCTTCCTAGGTAGCTGATTCCACTGTTGCACTACTGTAAAAAAGTTTTTCCTAATATCCAGCTGGTACCTTCCCACCCTTAATTTAAACCTATTATTGCAAGTCCAATTCTCTGCTGCCAATGGGAACAGCTCCCTGCCCTCCTCTAAGTGACAGCCCTTCGAATACTTCAAGAGAGCAATCATGTCCCCCCTCACCTCCTTTTGGGCTTTAAACTAGCACTTTGAATAGGACTTTGGAAGTGGGAACTATTAGACCAGAGCCAAACGAGACATTACATTTAATTTATGACCACCACAGGGACTTGAAGTCAGACAGCAGCTGCAAGTTCTCCATGTGAACTCATTTCTGCAGGACCACAGGGGCCCAAAGTAGACCAGAACTGTGGTGAGGTTGGAGTGCAGCCCCATCCAGAACAGATGATATCCCAATTCCTGGATAACCCCCTCCCCATCAGCACTACCAGTAGCAGATCTATTTTGTCCAGATTAAGGTTCAGCTTCTTAGCCTTCACCCATCACAAAACTACATCACTGTTTCCATAGCCTCCCTTGGATCTGCTGGAAGGACAAGATAGAACTGAGTGTCATCTGCATATTGGTAGCAACTCAGATCAAAAGCCACAGAGAGTTCCAGGAGAATTAATAGGGTCACACTCTTCCTGTCCATCTCCCAGTGCAAGTCATCTACCAGGGAGGCGAGAATATTTCTGTCCCATAACCAGATGTGAAACCAGATTGCAATGGATCCAAACAATCCACTTTGTTCAGGAATCCATGATGTTTCCCAGCCATCACTCATTCAGTCATCCTGCTCAGGAATGGTAAATTTGAGACTGGATGGTAGTTGTTCAACTTTCCTGGGTCCAGAGTAGCTTTCCTTAGGAGTGGATGCACCACTGCCTGCTTCAAGGCACCACCACCACCTCTCTCAGGGAGGCATTCACTGTTTCCTGGACCCAGTCCAGCTGCCCCCTGAGTAATACAAGCCACCACGAAGGGCAAGGATCACATCAACAGGTGGTAGGTCTCAAACCTACAAGAATTTTATCTTCCCAACAATATCCCTGTGAGTTATATTAGGCTGACAGCATGACTGGCCCAAGGTCACCCAGCAAGCTTCTGCAGCAGAGTGTGGATTTGAACCTGAGTCAGATTCTATTCCAACACTCTACCACTTTACCAGGTAGCTCTAACATAAGAATGATAACCCTCCTTTTAGCGTGATGAATATCATTTGACAACCACACTATACACCAGGTGCCACTGTGATTTATTTATATTTATTATTTATTTTTCAAATTTATATGCTGCCCTCCCCACAATGGTCTCAGGGCAGATCACAACATTAGGCATTTGGCACCACAAAAACACAGTAATAAATAGTTTATTAAAACATTAAAACAAGAAATTTAAAAACAGATTGCACCAAATATTGCAGGCTCCAATTTCTGTCACCCATGTCAGTCTCAGCATGTACACAAAGGCATGAGCCTTGTAACTCTCAGCAATCAGTGAGAGTTTTATTGAGAATGAGAGGTTAAAGAATGTGTGCTGGCTACTGACCAGGCATAAATAATTTCACTTTAACCTTCTGACCCAGAGAAAAATATCTATGGAGAGATGGTGCTTTGCATCACGAAGGTCCTACCCCTGGCATCTCCACTTTAAAAAGGATCAGGTAGTATAAATGATGTGGAAGATCTCTACATAATACCCTGGGGAGAAGCTGCTAGTATGAGTGGACAATACTGACTTTCATAGCCCAATGGTCTGATTCAACAGAAAGCAGCTTCATGGCCGGGATGGCAGTAGGGGATTCCCATGAGGAGGATACAGCAGGAGACTGGATTGTGACCATAATTTATATATGTATTGTATGGTATTGCCTGCTTGCCTTACTATCAAATGGATACAAGAGAGGTAATTATAAACAGGTAAAAACCTGCTGCTGTCCAGTTTAAACCCTAGGGAAGTGGTAGAACAAATTGAACTGGGGGAAAAATTAGAAAGAATGTAAAATGTTTTATAGAGAGGGGCGAAATCATATAAAAACTTTCCAGGCTTTCATTCCAGGATTAAAAATCCATCATCTTTCTTTTCTGTTTCTGTCAGAGGTCTCCCCTGGAGTATTCAGAGAAGCAATCAGAGTGAGCTGAAAGAAATACTGCGGAGGGGGGGGGGAACAGACATTCTAAGCATTAGCAGAACTATTGAATGCAAACAGTCTGCTTCAAAGACTCACAGTGCAATCCTAAACAGAATTACACCATTCAAATCCATTGAAATCAATGATCTTAGAAGAGCATAACTCTCTTTAGGAATGCACTCCAACTGTACCAGCAAATAAGAAAGTTGGACTGTTGTACCACCAGGTCACTTCCACTCACAGGACCACCATAACGCACCCCAAATCTCAATGGGGCCTCTGCAGCTGTAACATGGCCACCTCCTTGCCAGTGTCTTTACCACAAAGTGGTTAGTGTTTGCCAGGCTCACCTCTGGCTCATGACTGGCTGGCTTTCTTAGGAGTTTTTGTCATGGACTTTTGTGGAACAGGCTCTCTAAGGAGGTGCAGAGCCACTGTCCTTAGAAATTTTCAGAAGATGCAGCAAGGCCATTTTATTTGCCAGAACCTGAATGGAGTGTCTTTTGGGGGAGAGGGTCATTTGGAGTTTTATTTTGTATGCTTTAAATTGTGGTTTGTAGGTTGCCTTGAGGAGCTGCGGTGGCTCAAGTGGTTAAGACGCTGAACTGCAGGCTGTGGAAGGTCAGTAGTTCAGCAGTTCAAGACCCGGGTGCCGCAAGACGGGGTGAGCTCCTGTCTCTAGTTCCAGCTCCTGCCAACCTAGCAGTTCGAAAGCAAGAAATTGCAAGTAGATAAATAGGGACCACTTCTTTGGGAAGGTAACAGCGTTCCGTGCGCCTTGGTGTTTAGTCATGCCGGCCACATGACCACGGAAACGTCTTCAGACAGCGCTGGCTCTTCGGCTTTGAAACGGAGATGAGCACCGCAACCCTAGAGTCAGATTCGACTGGCTTTTGAGCAAGGGAACCTTTACCTTTACCTTTTTAGGTTGCCTTGACACACAAGAAAAGGCAGAGATATAAATAGTTTAATAAATAAATGTGTAAACATGGCTGTGTCAAGAGTTCTGACAGCAGGAAGGTGAACATGTGGTTCCCCCCCCTTACCTGCTACCTTTCCAATAGAGTCTCCACTAGGTGCACGTATCCTTGGTAACTTTTTACCTTTTGCTTCTGCCTCCAGTTTAACCTTGCCACTGCATAGGTTACTTTTCCTGCCAGTAGCAGCCATCTATGCTTTCGAACACATCAAGGCCATGAGGAAGGGGGCGTGGCTCAGTTGTAGAGAATCTGCCTGCCATACAGAGGTCCCCAGCATCTCCAGTTAAAAGAATCAGGAAGTAGGGGTGATACCCTGCGAGACCCTGGAGGGCTGCTGCCAGTCTGAGTAGACAATACTGACCCTGATTCAATATAAAGCAGTTTCATGTGTTCATGAAACTATTGAATGTTGTGTTTGCCTTGAGTTTCTACCCTGCTTCCTGCCTTATCTTTGGTTTTGCTTTGTTAATGCCCACCCGATCCTTATTATTTGGAATCCCTGCCTATGCATTGGACTGCACAGTTTCCTAGTCTTTCAGTCTACTTCTGCAAAAATTATCCTTCAAAGTCTCAGGTCATGTAAGGAAGAATCGGTACTTAGCAGGAGATGTTGGATTGTCAGTGGTAAGCTCCGTTCAGCAGCCTCCTTACCCACTTATCGAAGACGTGATGAAGCTTAGCAGTGAAAGTCCGCAGAGGCAGGATCTTTGGAGAAAAGCAGATCAAGGCATGCTGGCTCTTTCCCACCCTCAGTCTAGAGGGCTGCCTTAATAAGTCCCACAGGGACCTCGAGCCTGGAGCAGGTTGGCTTGAACCTGCTCATCAAGGACCTCCATTGTCTCCATCCCCACCCTTTACAGCTGGCACTCACCAGTGAACCTACATATGCATCACCAAGCAGGTTATTTTGCTCTGACAAAACTGACCACCTGCTGTGTGTGCACAGCTCTTTGCTGCACTGACATTAAAGAAAAGCGAAGAAGGAGCAACTTGATATTTTTACAGGAAATTCATAGTTAGGGAAGATTCTCTCTCTCCCTCACTCATACAGAGAGAGCGAGAGAGAGAGAGCATAATGCTCTCACTGTACATCACTGATATTTTATTTATTCATTTATTATTTCAATTTGTATCCCGCCCTGCCACAGGACTGGCTCAAGGCGGCCAACAACATTAAAAACACTAAGACAATAAATACATTAAAATACAATGGAGAATAAGTACTCTGAGCACCCCAAAGATTGGTTTTACAGAGACCACATTTGCTGTTCAGCACACAAGTGCAACTTGCAAGTACAGGAAATAGAATATATCAAATGTTGCCTTCTATCTCCTTTGGCAGGGAAATCTACTGGAGTAAAATGGCATTTAGACAAACATATTTGACATATGGGTAGGGTCAATACTAGGGACTCACAGTGTGAGTTCTATGAGTATGTTTGTTTGGGTTGGTGGGGAGAGGAAAAAGTGGGAAGACACTTATGCCCAGAAAGGCATACATGTGTCTCTCACTGACATGCAAAACTGGCTTCCCTAAGCAGAACATAAAGAGAAGATCTGTCTCAATTCTAAAATGGTAAAGAGGGGGTGCATTTAGAAGACTAAAATGGAAGAATCATCAGTAGATCTAGAGACAAACAGCAGTGTTCTATAGACTGGATGGATGGACTAGAATGATATTTGGTCACAGAGCATTTATATTCCTATGCAAATCCCTTCAGGAATTTCATCATGGAGCCTAGAATTTATTCTGTAGGGTAAACTTGAAATTTTGCTTTCCATGCAGGGAAAAAGGTGGAATGCAGTGGCAAATCGCCTATGCTCATCTCTTGCCTTGAACAGGCCACTGTTAGGGTCATCGTGAGTTTGTTGGGACTTGATGGCACATTCTTCTTTTTTAGGGGAAAAGGATCTTCCCTCGGGTCAATGTTATTAGCGACCTTGGTAGAGGTAGCAGATGAGACTGACTGAGACCACTTTTGTTCTGGAAATGTATATACTAGCATAGTAACAGGAACAGGTTTGGATTTAGAATTGACAAGGACTAGACCCTTTTTTCCAAATCTGGTACTTCCCGTGTGTTCACTTCTGCCTGCTACAATAGCTGCTCAAACTATATATTGGTAAATAGTCAGATTTTGAGAGCCCTAACTCAGTACTGAAAGGGAAACCTACGCAGTGTAGATTGCCTAGAACTTCTCACCACTTGGATGAAAGATAGCATAAAACAGAATGAATTGGTTTTTAAATTTTTAAAATTATTTTCTCAGAAAAACGTGGGATACAGAAGGGAAGAAGGGGTGGGGGAAAATATAAATTCATCAGGTTTGTCAACTATTATGAGTTGTTACATACAACAGTTAAAATCAGATGTATTACCAAATGCATATTTCAAACACAGAAGCAGACAATAAAACATCGATTTTATAGAATTTTGGGATAGATTCTCTCTTTAAAGAATAAACAAGAACTTTCCTAAAGTTAGAAATTACATCTTTAACAGTTGAACAAACTTCTATGTTAAAATTAAATAATTGTAAAAACCTTAATATTATCTTAATTGTTTATCTAAATTTACATTTTATTCTGACAAATTATTTAAATACTAGTGGAATACAGAATAAAACATTGAAACTATAATCAATATCGTCATTACCTTTAATATGATATTCAGATAACTGCAAAACTTTTAAAAGTTAATTATTCCCATAATATGAGTAATAAGCTTGACATTTCTGCTGAAATTCTTTCAATGGTCTTTTGTTTATATAATTGGTTAGTTTTGCCAATGCTGGATACTCAACTAGTTTTTCTTTCTAGATCTCTATTGTAGGACAATCTTCTGTCTTCTATTTCATTGCAAATATTACTCTGGCAGCTGTCACCATAAGAACATAAGAGATGCCAATGTTGGATCAGCCCAAAGGCCCATCCAGTCCAACACTCTGTATCCCACAGTGGCCAGAAATACCAGTGCCATCAGGAGGTCCACCAGTGGGGCCAGGACATTTGAAGCCCTCCCACTGTTGACCCCACCCCCAAGCACCAAGATGACAGAGCATCACTTGCCCCAGAGTCCCTATCTATACCTTATGGCTAATAGCCACTGATGGACCTCTGCTCCATACGCTTATCTAATTCCCTTTTGAAGCCGTCCATGCTTGTAGCTGCCACCACTTCCTGTGGCAGTGAATTCCATGTGTTAATCACTCTTTGGGTGAAGAAGTACTTCCTTTTATCCGTTCTAACCCGACCGCTCAGCAATTTCATGGAGTGCCCACGAGTTCTTGTATTGTGAGAAAGGGAGGAAAGTACCTCTTTCTCTACCTGCTCTTTCCCATGCATAATCTTATAAACCTCAATCATGTCACCCCTCAGTCGTTGTTTCTCCAAGCTAAAGAGCCTTAAGCGCCTTAACCTTTCCTCATAGGGAAAGTGTTCCACCCTTTTATCATTCGAGTTGCTCTTTTCTGCACTTTTTCGAAAGCTATAATATCCTTTTTAAGGTGCGGTGACCAGAATTGCAC
>NW_015174849.1:1348192-1348346 GCF_001447785.1 Gekko japonicus
AAAGCAGAAGACAAAGAAGCAGATAAAGGTAGGTTGGCTGTTGGGTGGGAAGGAAATAGGGTTGCCAACTCCAGGTTGGGAAATTCCTGGACATTTGAGGGGTGGAGCCTGGAGAGGGTGGGATTTGAGGAGGGGAGGAACTTTGGACTGGTGT
>NW_015174849.1:1348809-1357747 GCF_001447785.1 Gekko japonicus
TCCACGAGCACCACCACTGCCAGCCTCCAGGTGAGGACTGGAGATCACCCAGAATTACAACTGTTGTCCAGGTGACAGAGATCAGTTTCCCGGGATAAAATGGCTGTTTTGGAGGGTTGAGTCTATGGCATCATACCCTGCTGAGGCTGCTTGCCACCCCAAGCCTCACTTCCCAAATCTCCAAGAATTTCCCAACCTGGAGCTGGCAGCCCTAAGGTGAATTTATCTCTGTAGCTGGGATATCCGTTGTGATTCCCAGACTGCTGCCACTGCTGCTGTGGGGGAAGAGGAAGCAGGTGGGTGGCTATGAGCACTGCCACCACCACTGCTGCTGCTCTGCAGAGTGGGGGAGGAAGTAGGCAGGAGGCTGGGAGAGTGATAGGGGCAGTAAGAGAAAGTGATTGGGGTGGGGGCAGAAAGAGAGAGAAAGAGTGATGAAGTGGGAGGCAGAAAAACAAAGAGAAAGATGACAGGTCAAAAAGAGAGAGGAAGTCATATGTATGGAGGAGAAATAGTGTGAGAGAGGTAGGGGGTGAGGAAAGGAAGCAAAGGTGTGACGAATGAGATAACCATCCCGCAAGTTGCTTGCGGGTCTCCACTTGTACTACATATCTTGCATATTTAATTCACTGGTCATTGTGGCCCATGTCAACTTGAAACAGTTTGGAAAATTATCTTCTTCCCACTTCCCTACACAATGATATCTGAATGCAGGTTAATCACAACCATGTAAAAGAGAACAGTTTACAATACCAGTCATTGTCTGCCGACATAAATAGGCCAAAGAGGTGCAAGAAGACTATATAGAAGAGGATAAAATAGCAGAAGACAGCATATATCTGAATGCACACTTCCCCACATTATGAACCAAAACTGGGCAGTAGGAGTTAGTAATGTTTGTTTAATAATGAAAGTGAGTCAGAGGCAGGATGAGGACAGCCTGCTAGGTAATTCTTCTGGGCAGCCTGTCAGTTTCAGCCTCTCTTTACTTTGGATTAAAATTTCTTTTTTAAAAAGTTCTGCAACGGCAATGGCAATATTATCTTGGCTATCTACTACAAGAAGTCAAATAAAAATAAATATCAAGCTTCAGCCAACTCAACGATTTCACAGCATTCGTAAACATTAGGAAATGTAGTACTTCCTGACCGGTTGCCAAACGACAATCATAGACAACTGTCTAAAAAGGGTGCATGCCTTTTCCCGGCTTGTCTGGTTTACCATAACGGCCAAAACTACACTCTTTTTTAATCAGCTGGGTCCATGTTCCCTATACCCAACTCTGTCCCTGAGGTTGCATGGCAGTTGCAGGGAAGGCATTTTTTTAAGTCCTAAGGAGAATGAGAGGAAAGGAGAGGCTGGGCAGAGTGTATTTGCCCCATCTATTCCTAAGTCTGTCTGTTTTCCTTGTGTACTAGCTTTAGTCCTGCAGGGGCAACTGTCATTTGCTGATCAATGCAGATGATAATAGGCACTGTGACCTGTAAAAGTCTTTTTTTTAAAGAAAAAAACTTATTTCACTGAAATGAATTTCCCTGCTCTTGGAACTCCAGTGGTTTCATATCGTTCCCATGATTCATTCCTAAATTTCTAATGGAAGGTAGAAGTGTTATCTGAAGCCAGTAGAAGTGTTATTTGAGCCATTACATTGAAAGAGACTACAAATCCCAAGAACAGTAGACAATCTCCATTTGTTCATACAGTCTGGAATCTGAACACAGTGGTAGGGCAGACTCAAGCAAATGCATTTTACTAATGCACCACCATAAAATGCATTTTACAAATGCCTGAAAACTGAAAACACCATATGTAGACCTGTCCTTACTGATTACAGTACACTAGACATCTCAGACATCAGTCGATTCAGTAGCAGGCAGGCAGTTTCCAATATTCAGCATTAGCCCTTTTTTACCATACATTTCAAAAAATATTTCTGCAAATTGTTCCTCAACAGCTAAAGAACTTATTCTTCAAATATTTGTTCTTAACATTGCCACTGAATCAAGCCCCACATGATATATTCAGCTCTTGAAATATTGATTGACTCCTAAATTATTCAACTTCAGCAAATCATACTTGAGTAAATTTAATTTAAAAATGTTTTAACACAAAATAAAATATTTTCAAGGGCAATATTAGAGTTTTACACAAATGAGACTCAGAAATCAACTTCTCCCGTGCATTTTTAAAACAAATCAATGAAGTATTAACCAGAAAATATGCTTCCCATTGTAAATGAGAGTGACTTTTTGTCTTAAGTGCATGAAAAATTAGACAGAAATTTGTGTAATCGAATGGCACTGCTGATTGTGCAAGGGAATCGGGCTTGCTTAACTCACATTGTTCATGGTTATTGATTTTCAGTGGATTTTTTTTTAATGTTCAGTTTAAATTGGAATTTTGATTGGTAAGAACCCAAAGTACTACACAACTAGTAGCTTGAACTCAAGGGGAGTTTGGGTGTGGGTTTCCCTAATTACAATACCTACGGCCATATGACAAACTAGGAATGATTTTAAATTTCTTAGCCATGCTGTTTAAATCCCTGTTTAAATTTTGCATCCTCCTGTTTGATGTGAATCAAACCTGTGATTCTTCATTTTCATACCATTTTGTTTTCTCATACTAAATTTTCCTCATAAAATGTTGTTTTTCAATAAATTAGCATTGAACCCAAGTTCCTCTTCCCCCTTTCCTGACAGCCCCTACATCCTCTCCACTTTCCCAGCTTCTTTCTCTCCTTCCCTACTACAAACTTCCCTTCATTTTTATTTACTATTTATTTAGTTCATTAACATTCCACCGTTCTTCCCAATGAGGACCCCAAGCAGCTTACATTGTTCTCTCCTCCACTGTATTCTTACAACAACCCCATGAAGCAGGTTAAGCTGAGAGTGAGTGAGTGGCCCAATATTATTCATAGCAGAGTGGGGATACATATCTGCCCCCCCCGATCCTAGTCTAATATTCTTATCAATACACCACACTGGCTCTCATGAGGTGGTTGCAATGGAAGAGTAGTGAGCTGCCAGGTGGTTGCCACTGGGCCTGGGTGAATTGTGCAAGTCACTCAGCAGTTAATCACCTGGTGGTTTCTGCAAGGCCTGGCCCATTGACTGCTCCCTCCAGTGTGGGAGGGAAGAGAACAGGGATAGACTGGGAGGCCAAAATAGACCTGGAAAGTGCCATGCTCCACCTTTTATTGCAGAAACCAAAGTCTGAAGCCAGGTAGTACTGTTGTGGTCACCTAGCAACTCCTACAATGACTACGGAGGGCCTTCATGTCTTAAAGGTAGAGGCATTTCTTCTATTATTTTGATGGGGTTTAACCTATCAATTTTAAAATTTATTTTTTAGCTTTTCTCAGGTGGGAACTCTGTCAATGTGATTTACCTGGATTTCAGTAAAGCTTTGATAAGGTTAGGCCCCCTCCAACTCTATGATTCTACGATTCTATGATTAAAAGACCTGATTTGTCTGTTCCTGACTTCAGTCTCTGGATTTAAGTATCCACAGACTTGGCAATCATGAGATTTAGATGTAATGATAGATGTGAAGTTTGTTAAAACTTTGGTTATTAAGCATTGCCCACCTTGATGTTGACTTTTAGCCATTTGATGATGTTATTCACTGCTTTGTGTCTGTTGTAGTGGCTCTCTCAGTCTTACCTTCTTTCTACGTCAACATTGCCTTACAGTGGGCAGATTGTATGGAATACTATTCAGTTTATTAAGTAGGTGGTTATATTTGATCTTTCAGCTAACTCACAGGGTATCTGTTGTGGAGAGGGAAAGGGAATGGAGTTTGTAAGGTGCTCTGAGACACTGAGTAAAGGGCGGGGCATAAATCCAATCTCTCCTCTCCTCTTAGATACACGTTAAGAACATAAGAGAAGCCAATGCTGGATCTGGCCAATGGCCCATCTAGCCCAACACTCTGTCACACAGTGGCCAAAAATACCAGGTGACATCAGGAGGTCCAGCAGTGGGGCCAGGACACTAGAAGCCCTCTCACTGTTGAGTATACTCACCCAGATCTCCTAGAAACATAAGTCCTGTTCTGTCAGTACATTTGACCATGCATATGGGATATGCTACAAACAATCCTTCCATTATGCACAATCACTATTTCTTCTGACATGGCAACACACCAATTTCAGCTTTGGAACACACATACCAAGCTCCAGATTAATCTGGGTTCTGGTACATGTGTACCAAGGAGGAAAATCCGCACATTACCCTTTTCAGGAGAAAGGGTAATTGTGGACATTGGGAGGGCTGCATGTAGCACATTTGGTCCATAGGCACGGTTACAGCTCCAGGAATGCAACAATTCTGAAGTGTTGTAGTGTATCAAAGAGAATTGCTTCCGTAGAAGTCTGTGTAGAACAGGTTTCCAGCTTTGGCATCTCCAAATATGGAAAATACTCATTTGAGTGGTGCCATGATAGGAAAGGATAACACATTTGTCATGATCTGGGCTGTGCCACCAGAGGCCTACTAGGCCCAAGGAGCCTGGCTAGCAGTAGGTGAGGCTGGGTTTACAACATTTGGAGCCAAAATTGTCCAATAGGAAAAGAGGAAGGCTGGGAATAAAAGTTCTGGAGCAGCAGGAAGAGCTGTTCTTTCTTCCAAAGGGCAGAGCCAGAAAGAAGGCTGCTGCAGGGGGAAAACCCTCATCCTGAGGGAGGGGTGAGTAGTGTAAGGCCACTTGAGATAGTGAGCTAGGGAAAGTAAATGTAGACGCGTTAGGGCATTTGATTTCTTTTCTTTTCACCCACTTACTGTTATTATTCTGTACCTTGTTGTTTGACCTCCTATAAAATAAACCTTTTCCTTGTTTTACTCTGCCTGGTCCTCACACCTGTTATTCGGCCTAAAGGGAGGTCTGAAGGTCTTGGGAGGGTGCTCTGGGCCTTCTCAAGGGAACCTAAATCCAGAGTGGTGGCAGCATCAGGTGACACCCCACCTGAGCCATGACAACATTAATTTCTGTTCAAAAATTATTTGCTTTTGTGAGCTCTTTTTCATTCTAACTGAAGAACAACTGAACAAGAATTTGCAGCATGGTAAAGATTCACACTGTGTTTTTGACAATGTGTGAGCTAAGAATTTCACTTGTACTTCAGATACGTTCACACACCCCTCTATTTATAAAGCTGGTAGATCTTGTCAGTTCTTAAAGTATGTGTGTGTGTGGTGTGTATATTCAAAGCCTGTCCCTGTCCATTTTTAGTCATACACTTTGGTCTAGTGTCTACAATAAGAAAGTCAGACTTACATGCACTTCAAATTACTCCAGCATTACCAAGGTGCAAGAGAACAAAACTGCTCTATTTGAAGTGGCTTGGTCAAGCTGATTGATAAGCAAATCCCCCCCCCATGGGAAAGCGGAGAGCAGGGAGGGACGCCTCCTATGCGCATAAAGAGTCAAGCGAGCGAAGGGGGAGAGGGGGGAAGCAAACGGCGATTTGTTTTGAGAGACTTATCTGAGTGCCCGCAGCAAAACGACGGGCCCGTCGAGCCTTTGCATAACGGTTTGAATTTGTAAACAAATTGGAAAAATGGCGGCGACACGAGGAAAGTTAAAACTGAAACTGGGTAGTCAGAGCCCGAGGCCAGAGGAGGGAACTGACATCATGAAGCTGCTAGCAGATATGCTAAAGCCGGTGGTAGAGCAACTCGATGGTATTAACCAGCAGCTGACCTCTTGAATCAAAACTTCGCTTTACAGCAGCGTCAGTTGGCAGAAACAGACAAGAAAGTGGAACAAGTAACAGAAAAAATAGTAGAGATGGACACAGGTAATAAAAAGATGAAGAAAAGAGTGGGAGAAGTTGAAATCATTTGTTACAGCTCCAAATGGAAAATGCTAACATGATTCTTAGGTTCAAGGGGGTCCCTGAAACTGAAAAAGATTTGGAGACTCTGGCCAAGGCTATTGCTCCAGTTACAGGCTTATCAGCAGAAGAAATAGTAAAAGATATGGAAACTGTCTATAGGGCATACTCCAATTATATTAAAAAAAAATAGCCTGCCTGGAGAGATTGTGGTAAGATTTGCAAGAAGACAGACCAGAGATGCCATATTAAAAGCAACTTCAGCAACCCCACTGAAACTGGGAAATACATTTATTAAGACTTTAAAGGGCATTCTATTTAAAATTCGTCAAAAAAAGAAAACCTATAACGATTTAATTTCTTTTCTTCAAACCAACGGAATTCAGTACAGGTGGGGATCCCCGAGGGTGTCATCTTTAAAATCAACAATAAAAGAGAGAAGATTGATTCCATTTTTAAAGCCAAGGAATTCTTGAGACGCCAGCTGGGAACGGGGGAAGACTCTAAGGAGGAAGAAACCAAGTCAAGTGACTCAGCAACCTCTGGATCGGACGAGGACTCTGCGGCTGAAGCGGCTATGGGTGCGACGAAAACTGTGTATGATTTTAGAGACAGAAAGCCAAAGTAAGGGCAGAAGGACTCTGAAAATTGCTCTACCCTGTTTCCTCAAAAATAAGACCTACCCCCAAAATAAGCCCTAGCAGGATTTCTATGCATTTGTGGTATAAGCCCTAGTGTGTCTTCTTGAGAAAAAATAAATATAAGACAGTGTCTTATTTTCGGGGAAACACGGTATGAAGAAATGAAGATGCTCAGAAAGTCTTCTCAAGATAACTAATTTACTAACATAGAAGCAGTGCAAAGCAAGAACTCTACAAGTATATTGTCTTATTAACAAATGTAATACTAACATTTAGTTTAACTGGGATATGATCTCTCACTCTTGGGTTTTTAGTTAGTGTGGGTATCTTTCCTTTATCCATAGATGTAGTCCCTTCCCAATTTTTTCTTTGTAGTTTTGTAGTCTATTGAAAAACAATAAAAATACCCCTTCGGGGGTTCCCCCCAAAAAATCTTTGTTGGTCTTAAAGGTGCCACTGGACTCAAACTTTGTTCTCTGCTTAGGACTGTACTGTTGATTGTATGTATGATACTCACACAATAGTTATCCTTTACATGGTAATACAGTAAGGCATTGTATGGTAACCATAGGGTCACTAGCTCTGGGTTGGGAAATACCTGGAGATTTTGGGGGTGGAGCCTGAAGAGGGCAGGGTTTGGGGAGGAGAATGACTTCAGTGGGGTAGAATGCCATATAGCCCACATTCCAAAGTGGCCATGTTCTCCAGGGAAACAACTCTTTTGCCTGGAGATCTGTTGTAATCCCAGGAGATCTCCAGGCACCACCTGGAGGTTGGCAACCCTAGGTAGCCACCCCAAAAACCTCAGACTGGCAGAGAGGTTTACAAGTATTGGAAGTCTCAGAGAAATGGGCAGCACTGAATCTTCATAGGCAGTCTTCTCTGAGGCAAGTGGATAGTCACTTTAAGTTGAACAAAAATCTCACTAGCTCGTGATGGCAGAAATTATATCAATAATACAGGCAGGTTGAGTAAAATAGAGGTTTCTAAGAGGAAGGGAAATGGATGGGGTCCCAGGGGAGGTCAACAATAAAATCTATAAGTACAGGAGACAGAAGGCTGATGAAAACACAGCCAAAAGAGAAATGAGGAAAAGAAAGGGGGATAGGCATAGAAAAAGTCTGCACAAGGCCCAAGAAGCATAGACAGTATTTCGTTGACAACAAATGATGCTCTGTGGGAGCAAGACTGGCTGAAGGAGTATGTTTCACCTGCCTACTCCCATCTATGGTAGTAGATCAGTAGGGCTGTGAGCCAGCATGGCGTGGTGGTTGGAGTATCGGACTAGAATCTGGGAGAGCAAAGTTCAAATCCCAACTCTGCCATGAAAGCTTCCTGGTTGACCCTGACCAAATCTCCCTCCCACCCTGACCAAACCTCCCTCTCTCCCTCCCTCCCTCCCTTACCAACATCACACAATTGTTAGGAAGACAAAATGGAGGACAGAAGAATGTTGTAAGCTGGCTTGGGGAGAAAAGCAAGGCCTAAATAAATAACGTAGTAGCAACTATGGTTTCTCGAGAGCAGAGGTGTCATCCAATGCTCCTATGGCAAGGCTGAAAAGATGAGGAGGAATCCTGCTGACGGAGGGCAGCAACAGGGGCAACTCTGGCCTCTTTGCTCCTGCTTGTGGGCCTTCTGAGGCATCTAGCTGACCACTGTGGGAAACAGGACACTAGGCTAGATAAACTGTTGGTCTGATGCACCAAGGCTACTCTGGCCCAGACCTTACCTCAGATCACTTTCTTGCTTCCTAGACTAGTCTACACAAGGCTCCAATGCTTAGGGCTTAGAGCTCTTGTTTGCTTACTTTGCATCACATATTAACAAATTCTATGGAAGCATTTCTAGACAGACAGCAAATGCTTTGAAGACAGGAGCCATGTCTCCCTGCAAGTTCTCTTTGTGACACAATGGAAACAAATGTGACATTGAAATAGCATGCAATTTAGCACTCATTCTTTACTATTGCTGTGTTGATGAGTGCTTTTTCACATTGTTAAAAATATAAGATGCTATGGTCTCAGTACTAGTCATCAATCTTATTTTCTTGATACTAATTGCTCTCTATTTAAAATTAATATAAATATACTTCATTACACTTTTGGAGCAAGCCACCTGGGGACATCATTTAGGTTTGTAACACAAGGTGTTACTATAGCAATAGTATAATAAATTGGCAAACAGCAGCCAAATATTTGGATTGCTAGCTCAAATCAATATGTGAAATTTATATTTCCCAATTCCCTTTGCTCCTTAATCCAGTTATTACAGTATAATCAGACTTGCCTTTCCTATTCCATTCTACCAGTAACATGCAGTCCCTCCTATTCTAGATTTTGTATGGTTTCCCCAGTCCTTCTATATCCTCAGATCTTCTCCTTTTCAACTCTGTGTCCCCTGCACTTCTTTCTGTGACCTATGCTTTCTCTGTCCTTTAGCATTCCTTTTTTTTTTT
>NW_015174849.1:1358094-1394391 GCF_001447785.1 Gekko japonicus
ACTTTTGGGGGGATTTAAACACCCCCCCGAATTTTTTTTCAACTTTTTAGATTTTTGTGCACACGTGGGGACTGGCCCACGTGTGTACAACCCCCCCTCCCCCCCAAGTGCCCCCGGAGCGCTGATTTAGCGATCCGCACTCAGGGGGCAACTTGGCTATTAGATATATAGATGTTAGTAGAATTAGTTTTAATATCACAATATACTTGTAGAGTTCTTGCTTATAACAATTAGCTATTTATATGTTATTTTGTTAGTTGTTATGAGAGAAGTCTCTGATCGTCTTCTTATTCTTCACTTCAAAAGGCCATTTTCCAAGTCCTTCTGCCTTTACTTCGGCTTTCTGGCTCTACAATCATACTCTGGCAGGTCCAGCACCCTTTTCGGCCGCAGATTCCTCTTCCCGAGGTAGCAGAGTCACTAGACTTTGTTTCTTCCTCTTTGGACTCTTTGTCTGTCCCCAGCTAACGTCTCAAAAACTCTTTAGCTTTAAAAGTGAAGTCTATCTTCTCTCTTCTATTGTTGATCTTAAAGATGACACACTCCGAAACTGCCCACCTGTACGATATCCCATTAGTTTGAAGAAAAGAAATTAAGTCCTTATAATTTTTCCTCTTTTGTCTAAATTCAATTGGAATGTCCTTTAAGGTTTTGATGGTTACATTTCCCATTTTCAGTGGAGTTGCTGAAGTTGCTTTTAAAATGGCATCTCTGGTTTGTCTTCTTAAAAACCTAACCACTATTTCTCCAGGTAGGTTATTTTTTTAATGTAACTGGAGTATGCCCTATAGACTGACTCCATTTTGTTTACCAGTTCATCCGCTGTTAAACCTACTACTGGAGTGATGATCTCACCAAGCACCCTCTTCAAGTCTTGCCGATCCGTTTCAGGTACCCCCTGAAACCTGAGAATCATGTTACCTTTTTCCATCCGTAGCTGCAAGACTCGATTCTCTTGGCAATTCTGCTTCGTTTCCACCTCTCCCAACCTTTTCTTCAACTTCTAGCTTGTGCTGTCTATCTCTTTAATTTTTTCATTTGGCCACCAAATGAAAAGGGAGCACTCACTGGAGAAGACCCTGATGCTGGGAAAGATTTAAGGTCAAAGAAGAAGGGGATGGCAAAGGATGAGATGGTTAGATGCAACGAACATGAAATTAAGCAAACTCTGGAGCACAATGGAAGACAGGAGTGCTTGGCATGATGTGGTCCATGGGGTCGCGAAGAGTCGGACTCGACTGTGCGACTGAACAGCAACAACAAATGATATGCTTTCCATTTCTGCTGAAATTCTTCAATTGGTCTTTTGTTTACTAGGTTCATTAACTTTGCCATTACAGTGTATTTCAATCCAGTATTTCATTTTTTTGTGAGCTCACCACATAGTAAAATGTGCCTTCTACTTCCTTACATTTCCAACAGGTTCCTTTGTAGTTCTTGACCATTGTGTGGCTGTCCATTGCAGTAAAATACCATGGGAAGAACGTCTTGTACCATTTTTCTCTTAAAGCCTGACAGGCTATAAATTTTATACCTTTCGTCCATAAATTTTCCCAGTGTGAAAGGGATATCTCTTTATCAACATTCTGCATTCATTTTATCATGCATATTTTAACTTGTTCTGTCTCTGGATCATATTGGAGCAGTAATTTGTAAAGTCATCCTAGCAACTGGTCTTTGTGTTGTGTAATGATTTTTTTCAAACTCAGTCAACTCTCTTACTCCTTTTCTTTCTGTAAGGAGATCTTGCTTAAGTCTGGAGATTGATTAAAGATAGACTAACAATTGTATCTTCTTCCCTTCTTCTTGAATCTTTTGCCAGAATCTTAATGGACTGGATAGAGCGGGAAAGGTCTCAGTAGAAGCTTTCTGGTGGAAGACATCTCTCTGTCTTAGGTTACATATTCAGTGTATAATAAAGAGGGGAATTGGGTGTTTCAAATTTACACAGGCTTTTAGTACATTGGCATAGGCCTTCAGAAGAGGCATGACCTTATGCTGCCATGCTCTTTTGTACCTCTCCTTTATTTTTTACAATATAGTTTTAGAAGTATTTGCTGCATCTATATATATTTCTCAGAATCTGAGACAGTATTATTAATAAAGCTGCACATATAATTATTTTGCGGTCACCAGAGTAGAGAAACAAAGGGATATACCACTTGTAGAAGGGCTTGAGATCATGAGCAAGGGGAGATAAATTATTGGTAATCTTCCTCCTCCATGAGTTTGTCAGTTTTCAGGGGCTTCAGTAAGCCTGTTTCCTTTTCTCTTTGTTTTCTTTAACATTCAACATTCTATGCTTCCTGGAGCATTTTCAATATTCCTCCATTTGTTACTTTGGATGTTGTGGTTGATTTATATATTTTTTCTCCATATCTGGGCAGTCCCCCAATGTATAGAAACTACTGCTTTACCCAAAGTTGGCCTGCTTTTGCTGATGTTGCAACTGGAAACGCCAGAAAGTTGAGTCTATTTTCCTATAGGTATTTCTTGACATGAAGACTTTTCCTGAAACAAATTTACATAACAATATCAATACTCCAGAATTTTTGGGAAAATAATAATCATGCACTTTCTGAAATTATTAGGATTTTGACTGAGACCCTTTACATTTGCATCAGATGTTTATTGGGCCCAGATTCAGGCCAATAAGATCTGATGTGGGATGCCAGGTTGGGGTTGGGGATCCCAGTACCGATGGGGTGGGGGGAGGTATGGTGGTGGGACAAGGTGGAATAAGGGAAGGGGATGGAGATATGGATATGCTCGGTCCCCTTCCAACTTTCGTCCCATCTCAAGAAATGCTGGCTGTAGGGATAGGATGATATACCCTTCTCCGACACTGGTGTTGTGCAAATCCAAGTCTATAAATAATAAGATTTCTGTTATCCAGAGCTATCTGTTAGAATAGGCAATAGACCTGGCTTGCGTGACTGAGACCTGGGTGAGGAAGGGCAAAATGGTCACCTTGAGTCAACTGGCCCCCCTGGGTTTCTCAGTCCTTCACTAGCCCTGAACTGATGGGCGAGTATGGGGAGTGGCATTACTAATCTGGGAGGCTTTCTCCTTCAGGCAACTCCCCAATATAAAGATTGCCAGCATTGAATGTGTTGGCCTGGTGTGGGAGGCCAAGGAGAGTCTGGTCATTTGGTTGGTGTACTGTCCGCCTAACGCACCACCAAATGCTCTGCTTGACTTGTTGGAGGCTGTATCTAGTTGGGCCTTGGAGTATCCCAAGCTTTTAGTCCTGGGAGACTTTAACATCCATGTGGATGATGCAGCCTCCTCTCAGGTCATGGACCTATTGAGATATATGTCAGAGTGATAGAGGTAGCAAGCAGTTACTATAGATCAGTTTGATCTGTTTGTCAGACCTAGCTGTCATGCTAGTAATCATGTAATTACAGCCAGGTGTTTTCTAGCAGGTGTTACTCTTTCAGGGCTTGTTAGAGCTAGTGATTACATCATCTTGTTAGAGATTGGCTGGGTTTTAGCATAATAGCTATCAGCTTAGTAAACTGGATGGGGACTTAGTTCTCATAGACTAAGGCACGAGAATGCTGTTCAATAGCCTGTAAATATCTCTGTATATATTCACCTTTATAAATATATAAACTCTCTGTGCACCTTCATAACTGGTCAGTCTCCCGCTTCTTATTTACAACACCCAATAGGATCTAGTGTCATCCATGGCAGCACTGGGACTCTCCCAGTATGGTTCGACTCCCACACACCAAGCAGGCCACATGCTGGATCTTATCTTTGCACCGGGGATTATCGGTGGACCAGATTACTGATGACACAGTTCCATGGTCAGACCACCTAGTCTTGAAGGCCCAGCTGGATATCCCTAACCCTCCCTGTTTAGGCGGTGAGCAAATTTATGCTTGCCTGCGGAGTCAAATGGGCCTTAATAGGTTCCAGGAAATTCTGTGGGATCCAATTCCCTCTGGCAGCCTGTTGGATGTGCTGCTGGAAGACAGGTATTCCCGCCTTTCTGAAGCCATTGATGAGGTTGCTCCCTGGCGTCCTCTTTGCCCTCGTACCAAAGTAGCTCCATGGTATACCCTGGAGCTACGGTAGATGAAACAAGAGCTAAGATGACTAGAGAGAGGGTGGCAGCGAACTTGTGACGAAGCCACAAGAACATCCTATAGGTTGTTTATGAGATGGCATTGAAGGCCACAAAGAGAAACTTGTCCCTCTCAACAGAGACCTTCCCAGGGGGACTGAAGAAAGTGGTAGTCCGCCCTTGCCTTAAAAAATCTTTGCTGGACCTATTGGTCCTTAACAATTACTGCCCGGTGTCTAACATGCCATTCCTGGGAAAGGTGGTAGAGAGGGCAGTGGCAACAGAACTTCAGGGCTTCTTGGATGAAGCTAAGATCTTCCAGTACGGCTTTTGCCCTGCCCATGGGACGGAAATGGTGCTGGTTGCCCTGTTGGGTGACCTTTGGAGACACCTGGATTGAGGTGGAACAGTGCTGCTGATTTTTCTGGATCTATCGACAGCATTCAATATGGTTGACCATGAGGTGTTAACCCACAACCTCACCGACACTGGGATACGGGGACTCGCCTTACAGTGGCTGACCTCCTTCCTCCAGGGTTGGGGACAGAGGGTTGCACTTGGAGGGGAGTTATCCCAACAGCACCCACTAGAATGTGGTGTGCCATAGGGAGCAATTCTCTCCCCCATATAGTTTAATATCTATATGCACCCCCTCGCCCAGATTATCCAAAGATATGGACTGGGTTGTTACCAATATGCAGACGACACCCAGCTCTGTCTTCTGATGGATGGCTGCCTGGATACGGCCCCAGGAGATCTGGACAAGGCATTACAAGCTGTGGCTGGATGGCTACAACAGAGCAGACTGAAGTTAAATCCATCTAAGATGGAGGTTCTGTACCTGAATCACGGGGGATTGCATCAGGGAATCAGGCTCCCAACCTTTGATTTGCCAACATCGAGGGTGAAGAGTCTGGGGGTGTTTCTGGATGCCTCTCTTTCTATGGAGGCCCAGGTCACCACCACTGCCAGTTTGGCCTTTTTCCATCTGAGGCAGATCAGGCAGTTGGCCCCATATCTCACCCCCTGGGACCTAGCTATAGTGACCCATGCAATGGTCACTTCCGGACTGGAATATTATAACTCACTATGTTGGGCTGCCCTTGACTCTGCTCTGGAAGTTGCAGCTGGTGCAGAACATATCAGCACAGCTGTTGACTGCAACACCTATGATCGCATCCACCCAGTGCTACATGAACTGCACTGGCTGCCTATCAAATTCTGGATCTGTTTCAAGGTGCTGGTGCTTACCTTTAAAGCCCTATACAGCCAGGGGCCAGCATACCTTAGAAACTGCCTCTCCCCATATGAGCCCCAGAGGTCACTGATGTCTGCAAATCAACATCTTTTAGCAATCCCCGGCCCCAGGGATGTCCAACTAGCCTTGGCCAGGGCTTTTTTGGTCCTGGCCCCTACTTGGTGGAATTAGCTCCCAGTTGAGATCTGGACCCTGTGGGATCTATTACAGTTCTGCAGGGCCTGCAAGACGGAGCTCTTCCACTGGGCTTTTGGGTGAGGTGGCGGACATCCCTCTTCTCGCCTGGCTATCTCCCCTCCAGTGGCCTGGACCTCAATATTGGGGCTCTTCAAATAAGTTGACTGATATCGGAGCTAACTGCTGCATTGTATTTTAGGGTTTTATTGTTTTAAATTGTTTTTACTGGTTGTCTTAATGTTATTATAGTAAAAATTGTTGTAAACCACCCTGAGCCCCCTTGCAGGAAGGGTGGTATATAAATCAATTTAAAAAATAATAAATTATGAAGATCATTTCTGAATGCACACCCCCTACAAGGAACACTACAGGGTCTTCCACCAACAGAAGAATGTCTTGTGTTGGCAGAAGGTGGGCTGCACAGAAGCTGTTCTTATGAGATCAAATCTGTAGGTCCCAGTCCATTGACTTCAAGAATTTGTACCATTGTTAAAAGTATCTATGAACTGTAACAGTGGCTTCACTATCAAACATATATAACCATAATAAACTAAAGCAAAGAGAAAGCAAATGGAAGACACTGATTGATGCAATAACTATGAATCTTCAACAGATACTAAGAATATGCAGTGGTATAGGCTCACCAAAATGAGACAACCTTAATACACAGATACCCAAAGTTTTGTTTTGCAGTATAAATACAAATGCTTAAAAAATCTAAGGAAACAGAGAATTATATCCATGTAAAGTAAAATGCCACACAGAATGGCAGAAATCTACCAGTTAAAGAACTAAATCTACCAGTTAAATTGAAAAAACTCAGTGCATGTAATAAGTGTTTGCCAATACTATCAAGGATATGTATGCATATTTGCCACTACAAGAAATATCTCCAAAGCTAATGTAAGTGTATGAAGGGGTGGTATGCGGTGGCTCAAGTGGTTAAGACGCTGAACTGCAGGTCGTTCGTTCAGCAGTTTGAGACCCGAGTGTGCCGCATGACGGAGTGAGCTCCCATCTCTAGTTGCAGCTCCTGCCAACCTAGCAGTTCGAAAGCAAGAAATTGCAAGCAGATACATAGGTACCACTTCAGTGGGAAGGTAACAGCATTCTGTGCGCCTTGGTGTTTAGTCATGCCGTTTTCAGAAGAGAAGAAGAAGAAGGACGGACCTTCCCGGGCTTTCTGTAGTCCGTTTCGAACAATATCTTTCTCCATTCAGGATTATATGCATATAATCCTGAATGGAGACCGGTAGACAATAGAGCTATGAGCAGCTGTTTCTGAACTTTTGTAAACACCACATATACAGTCAAGATTGGAATTGTAGGAACACTATAGACAACATGAATTGACATCTGAGAAAGATATTGTTCGAAACGGACTACAGAAAGCCCGGGAATGTCCATCCTTCTTCTTCTTCTCTTCTGAAGACTTTGTTCTTATTGAGTTGTTTGATGTATCTGAAAAACAAAATACAACTTGGAAAATTGAAAATTTGATGAACATACACAGCAATATCTGTCTTTTTGTATCTTGTGCCACTCTAATTGCTGGATCCTTTATAATTTCTTGTTTAGTCATGCCGGCCACATGACCACGGAAACATCTTCGGACAGCGCTGGCTCTTCGGCTTTGAAACGGAGATGAGCACTGCAACCCTAGAGTCGGATTCGACTGGCTTTCGAGCAAGGGAACCTTTACCTTTACCTTTATATCTCTCACAGTATAACATTCCATTCAATGTACAGCTTATCATGGTTTCACTACTAGATATAAGGATGCCTCATTTTCAGATGTCTTTGGTAATCAGTGTTGGCAGGACTATGTGTTTGTAATATTTTCAGCTTAATATATTTGGATTGTCCTATTTTATTGAATAAATTTAGAGTTTTAAAATTTCCTTGAAAGCAGGTTATTTTAGATTACAGCTGTACTAAATTTTACCTTTCTAGATATTATGACAATTGACAACTATTTTAGGATGGATTTTTTTTAGGAGGAAGCAAAGAAGTTCTATTTTCAGATTTTTCTAGTAATTGGGATGTCTCGGACTAAGTGTGACAAAACCCAGCTAAGTCAGATGGAACAATTTTCATCTCCCACTGCGTGAGCCTGTCATTTAGCAAGGTCCAAGTGAGTGCACATACAACATATTTCACCTTTGTTGATCCTCAACTAAAATTAATGGGCATATTCTGCTGATGAATTTTTCAGCACATTACATCCTTTCTAAGAATCAAGTAAAAATACCTTGGACACTATCATATGAGAGAAGTTATAGAAGCCAGGAAGGCAACAAAAATTAGACACCATCAGATTCTGAGAATTATATAGGGGATATGTATATACTATGCCCAACCTGGAGGTTTATAGGGTTCTGTTGAACAGCATAGAATGGCAAAACATCAGTAGATGCAACTTGGATCATAGGTCAGTCCATTATCCTCAGTACAACCCTGCCATTTGAAAAGGAAAGACAGGTGAAACAGAGTGTATTGGCAGCTGAATTTACAGGTTTCTAAACTATTGATTTACTGTTTCTGATGTAATGTGTGACACTGACATATGCCAGCCTTCTCCTGTGACTGCAACTAATAACATTCTGCAGTGTTTATAACAAGGAAAGCTATTTATTGCACCATATTCTGCTATTTCTTATAGATGCATACTTTCCAATGAATTCAAACAAATATTAGATTGAACTAGGGAAAGCAAAGAACAAAGGCTTTGTTTAGTCTAGGTTGCCCTTATCCTGTAATTTTTCTTTAACTGACAAACGTTCTCTGCTGTTCTATATTTTTGATAACTACAATAATTTTTAAAGAAGTTTTACTGAATTGAGTACCTTGAAATATGATCCCAATGAACCTTTACAAATCTGTACTAGATGGACTGGGTCAGCACACGCAAACCACAATCCCATCAAGTACTACCAATTTTGAAGAAAATGCCCCTCCTAGATATATATTAAAAAGTTTTATACTCTTACCTTGACTTTCATGGATAACTTTGTCTTCAGAAACATAGTGAAGGGTACAATTCGTACATTACACATTAGAGATATTGCTTCTTTGTTGGATTCAGTCATTAGAAACAAATTCTGATGGAGCAAGTGTACTTGCATTTTTCTTCCTTTGCAAATGAACTGTACGTAATTTTAAATGATTCCTGGACACCCCTATTGAGATGTAAACCCCTATGAGGTTCCTTTGAAATAATGTAAGAGCCTTTTGGGTCATTTCAATTTCCCTTCTAAGTCATTCACCCTTCCAATTTTCTAACTCAGAAATTAAAAAGTGGCGGGCTCCCATTATCTTGGTAAATAGCACATTTGTTTCTATGCTTTTTATTAGTTCTTTAAACTTAAACATTTTTACTGAAAGCAGGGGATTATACCTATGTTTTCCCTCCTACCCATGCATAGAATAATTTTGATTCATGCTTTACAAGTTTCATGCTATTAGGATCCCTCAGTTACAGAAACATACCACATTACCTGTAATTCCATCAAAACCATTATATTTGAATCCATATAAGAGTGGGCATTGTGGGACTTCCAGTTTTGTCACCTCAACGATGGCCATGTCTTCTCGGAGCTCTGAGAGACGGGTGCCATGAATTGGTGGTTGGGAGGGGGCGCGTTTGTCCGCATGCGCCCCTGGAGCTCTGGGAGTGGGCTCCTAGCCATGGGGCTTTTGGAGAGCTCTTCCTCCAGCTGTCTGCCAGTGAAGGGGGGCTACTCTCTGCCCCGAAGGTCCTGCCACTGATTCCCCGTTACAGGACCAGAAGCGAACACTGGGACAAGCACTTGGAGGTTAAGCGATTTATACTCTGCCTAGTGAGGTCCCAGGAACCCCTCAGGAGACCTGGTGGATCGATTGAAGACACATGAGTGAGTTTGAGTTTAAATGAAACATCAAGGCTTGGATGCGAAGTCTCCCCAACATAGTGCGGCTGGGGGGAGGGGACGTCCTTTCCCACCAAACACAAATGAAGCAGAGCGTGACTGGGGGGAGACGGAGCTAAGGGCGGCAAGTGACTAGAACAGAGAACTCTTCTAAAAAAAAAAGTGTCTACAAACCTTTGAGACTTTGGCATGTTTTTTCAGCAAATGTAAACAAGATGGTGAGGAGAGGTGCTGAGGGAGGTGGGTCCCAAGCCTCTTCAGGAAGAAGAAGATCGGGTAGGTCAGCTGACCAACCATAGACTCTTCCTGTAAATAAATCGGGTGACACCTGCTGGCCAAAATGAAGCATTGCATCGGTACTAAAAATAAAAGCGGCTGTATGTTTAAAGGGACAGTGTTTGTAATGGTGAGGTGGGTGCCATGGATCAGGGAAAATTAGGAACTGTATGGAAATTCTGAAGTTTAGTTTATAATGGGATGGCTTGGCGAGCAGACTGGAAAGTGGTTCAAGGGAATAGAGGACTGGCTGTGGCCACTTTTATTCTGCACGTCAAGAGAGCGGCTGGTTTTCCTAACAAGCGCACGTTTGATGTAATAAAAGGAGAGACTCTTTGGTCCAAGGCAAACAAGGAAGTGAGGATTGTCCCTAGAAAAAGGAAGGCAGTATGCAGCAGATGGTCAGATACAACACTGAAGGAAGAAGATAAATTGGCGTGATTGTCCGGACTGAGGGAACCTTGGGTTCAAATATTTGTCTTTGGGGGAGGGAGGTGCAGAGATGCCATTGCCTTTAAAGGGTTTGTTTTTTGTTGGATAATAAGGGAATTGTTCCCTGTCTAGTCTGATAAGCTGGTTATGATAACTGAGATGATGATCAGGTATACTCCTCATGTTTGAAAGTAACTGTTAACGAGTAATAATATTTTATATAAGCATTGTGTAACCTCCAACCTTGGGTTTTTAGTAGACTTCTTTTTTCTTTCTCCCTTAGTTTGTAGTTGTCCCTCCCTTTTTTCTTTGTAGTTTGTTTAGAAATGCAAATAAAAAATTCCCCTTTGGGGGGCCCAAAAAAAAGAGTGGGCATTGTGTAGAATGTTGGACCAAGGAGACACATATTCAACTCTCATTTGTCCATGAAACTAACTGGGTGAATTCCCACAGTATAAATAGATAAAATGAGATAATCATACATATCCTACCCAGAGTTCCCCAAATGTTACAATATACAGATGGGATAAATAATATATGCAGTCTGCCAATTCCAATCAAGGTTTAACATGTCAACAGATAAATAAATTACAAAATGGTGCTGAGAAATATGTGAGCCGCCCTGAGCCCGTTCGCGGGGAGGGCGGAATAGAAATACAACAAATAAATAAATAAATAAATAAATAAATAAATCTTGTCAACTTCTCACCAAAATAATAGACTCAAGGCATTTTACAACAATGTAGTGGAATGCTGTAAAAACACCAAAAAAGAAAAGAAATTTAAACCCAAATAAAACCCTCAGAACTCTGTTCAAATTAAGATGTTCAACAAAACCCAATAAAAGCCAGCCACTATAGCTAGGTCCCAGGGGGTGGAAACTATAAACATGGATTCATATAATGACTGTCCTACACCTATGAAGGCCTCCAGTCATGAAGACCTTTAATGGTCCAAAGCAATACCTTAAATCACAGGTTCCCAACCTTTACGAGCCTGCAGGCACATTTGAAATTCTGACACAGGGTGCTGGACGCAACCGTAAAATGGCTGCCACAAGAGGCACAGCTGTGGTGGCAGATGTTTTCAAAGCAATATTTCAGAAGCCCTGATAGGCAAAAGCTCTACCTGGCCCCAGATTCTAAAAAAAATTTTAGTGGGTGCCAGTGAAGGTGTCAGCAGGTGACATAGCATCGACAGGTGTGCAAGACTGCACAGAAAAGCAGGCGTTTTAAGATGCTGCTTGTATCAGAGAGTCAGGGAGTTCAAGAATTAATCCTCCCTGGAGAGAAGAGCTTAGGTGATTGGCTGCTCTGCTCACTTTCTGATTGGCCCACATCAGCTGAGAGAGAAAATAAAACAGCTGATCTGGAGGGAAACAAGGTCGTTCGCAAATTGGTCTTTCGCCTTTTGGTCTTTTGCAATTTGGTCTTACTAATGTCTGAATCAGTAGCCAGAGGGTTTGGCTTCTGAGGGAAGAGATATTTGGGAGTCAGTGCTTTCTGACAGGCAATAGTCAGAAAAGTACTTCTGCAAAGAGAACAGAAACCCCATTGTATTAGATATATTAATATTGCTCTAATGGAGAATTTCAGATTCTCAGTCAGAAAAGCTACAGAACAACCTTATACAGACAAAGGATACTAGAGACGGACTTGGCAGAAGGTCTGGGTAGTTAGAGAGAACTCCCAAACAAGCCAAATAGTAAAAGGAGTTATTGCTTCTTAGGGACAAGGAGAATAACTTCCTGCCAGTGAAAGGGGTTAGGAAAAGAACCCTGGTCTGTGACAAAGGGGAGAAGCTTATTCACCACTGAAGTTAGTGAAAAGCTGTAATATCTGAAGGAAGAAATCTAGAAATGTCTATAAGTACTGGCTTGAAACTTAGAACATCTTCTGGCCTGAGACCTTGCTGGATGCTACTCCTATCATTGGGTGTGATTTGGATTATCACCATCATCTGTTGGCTTTTATCTGTAACTGCTGCTGTTTTAACCAGTTTTGTATTTTTAACTGTTTTATCTCTATATTGTTGACATTATTTTAACCCTGTTAGCTGCCTTAAGCCAGCGTGTCCGGCAAGGCGGGATATAAATAGAAATAATAAATAAATAATAAATAAAGTACCTCTCAAAGTAAGAAATAGATAGCCTTGAAACAAATACACTCTCCTGAATGTTTTAAGAATTCAACTCTGTATATATTAGAAAGTTTTTACCTCAGCGATCTCAAAACCTTGACTATTCCATTTATACATATATTCCCTGCCTGTTTAATAAAATCTTTATTCTGTTTTTGAAAGTTAATTTGCCTCAAGTGCCATTTCTCAGGAGTTTAAAGAAAACTGGACAGCTCCTGAATTTTCAGTAGAGCTCCTGAGCTGAGAAAAAGCCTAAACTAAATATCTCAAACATAGGGTGGGACAGTTAAGTCTTTTATGACAAAGAATATATACATGCTACTATAGGGCAACTCAGTCACTGAGGGGAAACAGAATTTTTGGTAGGAAAAATCTGCCAGACAGTTGGGGAGATTCAGGGATTCATCATATTAGGCAACATGCCTTGCCTTAGATTGAGCTCAGAAACAGTTTGGCCACCAGTGTAGCTATTTCAGCACAAATATAACTTGTTTGCATGAGATACCATTGACAATAAATGATTTATCCCACAAATTGCAGTTTCCAAGTTGCATTTAATAGCAGCCCCAAGAAAAGCATACAGAGTTATAAAGACAAACATAAAAGCATATATTTGAACATGGTGGAAATTATGGACCAATAATTAGAATCCAAAGAACTGTGACACAACAATGTAGGGAAAAAAAAAAAAAAGGATGAAAGAGTTGAAAGCAGACCAGGCTGAGTTTTTGTGAATAAAATGTATCAGTATAAGCTTTAATATCTTGTCATTTTTGCCAACAAAGGGACAAAATGCTGGTTTAAGCAAACCTTTAGAAATGTTAGTAGGCATAAGAATAAAGAATTTGCTGTGTTGATAGTTGGGCGTGTAGTCTGCATCCCTTACATTTCCCGTGTAACAGTTTAGTAAGTATTTAATAGCAAGTGGTATGAAACTAGGTGATACTAGTAGGTTACACTGGCTCCATATTGCTTTTCAAATTGATGCTTTTGAACAACAGAAGGAAGGTACATAATTGTAATACCATTTGGATTATGTGTATCCAGAGGTCATTTCGGGGGGGATCGCGGGGGATCGCAGTTCCCCTGGGTGAGGTACGGGGGGCGGGGCACATGACGAAGCCCCGCCCCCTGCTTCCAGCCCTCATTCAGCCAGGAGGAGGCAGGAGAAGAGGGAGGGTAAGTTGCTTCCTCCCTGCCTCTCCCCACCCCTGCCTGCCTGGGGCCAGGGAGGGCCTTCGTGGGGCTTCCTTGCACTCTAGCTCTTTTTCTACGAAACGACCCCTGTGTGTATCTGATTTGGACACAAGGTGATACCATATGAAGTCTATAAAGTACATCCTTGTCTTGAGTCACTGATATCTATCTCTTTTTTTTTTGCCCCCCGAAGGGGATTTTTTATTGCATTTTCTATAAACTACAAAGAAAATAGGAAAGGGAATCTAATATGTACGGGAGAAAGTAGGAAAGGGAATCTAATATCTACGGGAGAAAGGAAAGTTAACCACTAAAAACCCAAGTAGTGAAGATCATTACATAAGCTTATAAAATGATTAGACTAATCTATTATTAATACAATGAGCTTGAATGTTTAAATCTAGCCAATATTCCCCAAAACCCAATATCAATTACTGTTTAAGGCAATCACAAAAGCATCAAACTTAAATGTAGCTTCTTAAAGGTGGAATTCAGAGTTCCTCAGTATCTCATTACTTGGCATTTCTTTTCCTCAAATCATAATGTCTTTTGGGGGCCACAGCCCCCAACTCCGAATCAGAGTCCTCCTCGGTGGTTGAAGAAGAGTTTTCACCGCTTTCTTTATCCTGGTCATCCTCATTGTCATCTTCTCCGGACCTTCCCAGTTGCTGCTTCAAGAACTCATTTGCTTTCTTAACAGAGTCAATTCTTTCTTTTTTTTCATTTATTCTGAAGAGTAGGCCTTCGGGAACCTACCACTTGTTTGTTTGTAAAAACAATGCCAAGTCTTCCTCTTGTTTCTAATTTCAAATAGAATGTCTTTTAGTATCCGTATGGTATTACCGTTGATTTTCAGGGGTATTCCTGATGTTGTTTTCAAGATTTGGTCCCTCACATGTCTTTTTGAGAATCTAACCACTATTTCTGCAGACAGATTATTTTTCTTAATATATTCCGAATATGCTCTATAGACCACATCCATTTTGCTTTGAAGATATTCCGTTTTCAAATCTGCCACTGGTGCAAGTAGATCACCCAATACTTGTTTTAGATTCTCTCCTTTTGTCTCAGGAATCCCTTGGAATCTCAAAATAAAGCTTGCTTTTTCCATTTGTAGTTGCAAAAGCTGGGATTCATCAGTAATTCTTTTCTTTTCCAACTCTTGTACATGCTTTTTCACCTTTTAAATTTGGCATTAACTTCAAAGTAGTCAATTGCTGATTGATGTTTGTCATCTGGTCCAGCAGAGGGCGCAATGTGATTCAGCTAACAGCTGTGAAAGCTCATTGGTAGCTTCCGGTCTTGGGCTTCTACTTCCCGAAGGAGGCTTGAGCTGTGATGGTTTCTCTTTCTCGCCTCTCCGCCCTGCCATTTTTGAGGATTGTTTACTTTTAGAAAAGTTTGCCAAAGTCTCTGTTTTCCACCAGAATGCTTTGCTGCGCTCTTGTGTGCTTCTTAAATCAGTTCTAAGGCTTTTATGTCCAACACCCTCTTTTTAAAATGATCTGCTTGGATATCACATCTGGGAGTTCCCTTCCCGCCCGCTTAAATCAGAGGGGCTTTCTAGCTGAAACTCAGTGTTTTGCTTTCACCACGACTCACAGTTCATTGTTGATCCTAGGACCCGCCTCAAGTATGTGTAAAACGCTCAATCTTCACACACTTGTCCCGGTCAGCGACTCTAGAGCCATACGGTCGCACAGCGGCAGGACCTTCAGGGCGGAGGGAAGCCTCGATTCCCTGGCATCGAGCCGGAAAAGAGGCAATCCCTCAAAAGCCCCATGGCTAGGAGCTCAAACACAAGGGCTCTGGGGGGGGTAGTGGACAATCGCACCCCCTTCTATCCGCTGGCGTTCGGATTGTGACCCCGGGAGCTCACCAGGGTGGCGTCTGCCATCATGCCACCAAAAACTGGAAGTCCATCTATCTCTCCTTATATATAATTCCGTTTTGGTCATGGACTCTCTCCAGAAGATTCCACACTCTCCCGAATTGGTTGACCCCCTGGTGTGTCACTCACAGGGCGTCTGTCTCCACTAGCTGCATTGCTGCCTCCGTTGGCGTGGTCCCGCCCACAGAGGAGGTGCCCAGCATCTCGCCTTCACTCTGCTCCGAGCTGATGGGCGGGCCGGATGCTCCAGTGGCCAGGCACCTGAGCTCGAACGTGCCGCCACTGCCACGGCCATCCTCACCTGAGTACAGGGAGCCGGCCAGGTTGCACGCAACCAGACGACGGATGGGATGAGTGCTCCAGCAGGGGGCCCTGGCCTGCTGCTGGCGTCCTCACCTGAGCCTGACTAAGGGGGCAGAGCAGGTTGTGACTGCACGACGGACATGCTGGCCACTCCACCGGGTGGGGGGGCTCAGGCCAAGCCCAATCCTGCTGCCACTGCGGTTGTCTGAGCCCGAGTACGGGTGGGCAGCCGGCCACTGACCTCACAGGGCCTGGTGCACCGCCGGAGCGAAGACCACTGCAGGTGGGCCGTGGGCCACTGGACGTGCTGGGCCAGGAAGCTAGTCACAGCCTGTTCGGTCGCCACTCGACCTCGGGGGCTGGCGAGGGGGGACAAAGCAGAGGACCAGGCACCTGTGTCGCATCTTTCTAGGGCCCATTGTCTTCCTTATACAACGAGCTCTGCGCCTGGTCGGAACATAATTCTCACTTGGTCCTGTATTGTCTAATATTATTACTGCAATAATTGAGCATATGTGTAATGTTTATGCGTGACCACTAAAGAAGGCCATTAGGCTGAAATGCTGTTTTTTGGGTTGCATAAGGTCCTAATTTTGAAATATTCTATGAATTGTATTCTTACTGAGGCTATATTTGGGCCTATAACTGTTTTAAACCAATTTGTAATAAATACATGTATTTTTGTATAATTTGCATTATTTATATACTAGGAATAAGACCCATTGTGGAAATAAATACGAGCTCTAGAAAGAGGCTCTGGGAGAGTGCCCCGGCCTTGGGCACTTAGTGTCAATTTGCTGTGGCAACCTCAGCAGAGTATAATGACACAGAGTCCACCATTTTCTCCAGGGGAACTGATCTTTGCCATCTGAAGAGCAGTTGTAATTCTGAGTGATCTCAAGCCCCCACCTGGAGATTGGCAACAATGGTTCCCCATGAGGGAATGGTTGGCTTGGAGGGTGGAGTCTATGGCATTATACCTGTCTGAGGTCCCACCCCTCCTCAAACCTCACCCTCTCCAGGCTGCACCCCTCAAATCTCCAGGAATTTCCCAACCTGGACTTGGTAATCCTATCTCCCTCCCAGCCAACCATCAATCTACCGTTATCTGCCTCCTGGCTTCAGCTTTCCATCTCCTCCCCCTCCGTCCTGGATAGCGGTTGTGATTCTGTGTGATCTCCATCCCTTCCCTGGAGATTGGCAACAATGGTTCCCCATGAGGGAATGGCTGGCTTGGAGGGTGGAGTTCATGGCATTGTACCCATCTGAGGTCCCACCCCTCCTCAAACCTCATCCTCTCCAGGCTGCACCCCTCAAATCTCCAGGAATTTCCCACCTGGAGTTGGCAACCCTATCAGGACCAGCCCCAGTGAGTTTTCTCCCAAAGGCCATGTCACGGCTCAGGTGGGGTGTCACCTGACGCTGCCACCACTCTGGTTCCAGGCTCCTCTGAGTAGGCCCAGAGCACCCTCCCAGGCCTTTAGTCCTCCCTTTTGGCCGAATAATAGACATGAGGACCAGGCAGAGTGAACAATGAAAATAGTTTATTTTATAGGAGGTCAAACAAACAAGGTACAGAATAATAACAATAAGTGAGTGAAAAGAAATCAAATGCCCTAATGCATCTAGATATATACTGTCCCTAGATCACTATCCAGTGACCTTAGACTACTCACCCTCCCCTCAGGATGAAGGTTTCTTCCCCACAGCAGCCTCAGTCCCTTAAGGCTCTGTTCCTTGGGAAGAAGAACAGCTTTCCCTCTTGTACCAGTTCCTATATTCCCCAGCCCTCTTCTTCCCTATTGGTCAAAATCGGCGCCAAAACTTATAAAGGCCTTCTGGGGTTTGTAAGCCCAGTCTCCCTTACTGCTAGCCAGGCTCCCTGGGCCTAGTAGGCCTCTGGTGGCACAGCCCAGATCATGACAGGCCAAAATAGGTGTGGAAAGGGCCTTTTACGGACAGAACCTGGGTGCCTAGCAACAGGCACTCAGGAGAAAGGACAGCTGCCAGCTCTGATTAGGGAAATACCTGGAGATTTGGGAGGTGGATCCTGTGGAGGGCAGCACTGGGGGGGTGGTGGAAGGACTCAGCAGGGGATAATGCCATAGGGTCTAGCCTCCAAAGCAGCCATTTTCTCCAGGGGTACTGATCTCTGTCATCTGGAGATCAATTGTAACATCGAGGGATCTCCGGGTCCCACCTGGAGATTGGCAACCCTAGGGGAAAGTCAGCAGCACAGCAGGGAGTTGAAGAGAATGGTTTGATGGTCGCTGGCCCAACTCATTAGCCAGCCAGCCATGATGGAGCCAAAAAGGAGAGCCATGTTAAGTTTATTCTGACAGCAAAGTGGGTGGGGGAGGGGGTTATGCTGAAAGTTCTTTGTTTTTTTTTTACTACAGAAGCAAGCTTGGTTGCCTACCAACAGCCACTGAGGGGGCAGTTAGTCACAGTTAGTCCCACACAGGAGCCAAGAGAAGTGTCTTCCTCAGAAGAGAGTCCAGCTTTCCAGGAGCTGCAGAGTTTCCTCTAGGCCAGACCCTCCTGGCGCTGCCGCCACTGCTGAAGAAAGGTGAGGGAGCCTTTGAAAGGTGCTGGGCAGCTTTCTCTGCGGTACATTCCGCTGAGCTACCGCCTGAACAAAGTGCTGGCCTTGTGGCCGAGGGAGAGGGGCAGTGAAGGTGAGTGCTTCCCCTGCTTGCTGCCGCTCACTAGGTCTGCCTCCTTCTCCCCTGTGGAGGGGTTGCTACTCCCTCAGCGGAGTGTCCATCCCCTTCGCCGGCTCCCTCCAGACTGAGAGTGATATGCTGGCTGCTGGCTTTGTGGGCGGGGCCAAGCCAACACAGCTAGGCAATGCAGCCAGGGGATTGGGAGTCTGCAAGATGGGCAGCCGAGCAGGCGAAAGGCTGTGGGAGCATGTGGAACGTTGAGGAAAGTGGGACACGAAAAGTCTTTTTTTATATATAAGGAGAGAGGGGCAGTGAAGGTGAGTGCTTCCCCTGCTTGCTGCCGCTCACTAGGTCTGCCTCCTTCTCCCCTGTGGAGGGGTTGCTACTCCCTCAGCGGAGTGTCCATCCCCTTCGCCGGCTCCCTCCAGACTGAGAGTGATATGCTGGCTGCTGGCTTTGTGGGCGGGGCCAAGCCAACACAGCTAGGCAATGCAGCCAGGGGATTGGGAGTCTGCAAGATGGGCAGCCGAGCAGGCGAAAGGCTGTGGGAGCATGTGGAACGTTGAGGAAAGTGGGACACGAAAAGTCTTTTTTTATATATAAGGAGAGATTGACATTTTATACTTAATGAATATTAGGCCCCTTATTTTTTATCCAATTAATCTTTTTTGGTTCTTAATGAAACCAGGTGGAGCAAATACTGAATTCTGCACTGGTCTTGGAAATAAGTATTATAAATATTTGGAGTCACGAAGACACTTCTTGCAATCCCCCATTTTAACTTTGAATGTTGCAGTTCCCTGCTCTCATCTTCAAAAGAATTCCAAATATATTTTAAGAGTTATATCTAATGATTTTGTCTGATACTTTGTTGACAGATTGTTTGAATAGCAAGTTGACTCTAGTTCAGGAGGTACACATTTTCTGTGGAAGGTCTAACAGAAACAAATAGAATATACTATTAAGCTATATTGTCCAATAGTATTCTACAATGGACAGAGAATGGGCTAATGCTCTACTATGCTGAAACAGATTCATGTTAACTCAGACTGATTGCTGCTTAACTCGTACATGACTATTCTGAGTCACATCTGCAGGGAACTTCTCAGTGTGTTAAAATAATCATATAAACAGTAACTGGCTGCAAGCAGAAATATTCCCAGACTAACCTGCAGATTACTTAATACATATTTGATACCAGGTGCCCCCACTCCATGAGGAATTAGAGAAACTGTCTTGCTCATCTGGAAAAATCTATATTGGTGCCAGTACCAATCAGTAGCCACCTCAATAGCCCTCACTGGGCAAAAAGACAGCATACAAATTTTGAAAATAAAATAAATACTTGATAGGCTGTGAGTCATAGCATGGGTGTGGTCTGTAAATTGTGGGGGAATTTAAGCAGGTCTGTGCGAATCATTGGCCTCTGTGTTTTCAGCTTGCTGGATTACCCACCCACCATCCCTCGTATCTTGGTGTAGGTGTATATTTTGTCTTATTCTGCTCCTTGCTGTCACAGTTTAGCAGTTTGGGCATTGGGACAGATCCTTTGAGGGGAGGCCATGCCTGTGTGCTCACCTTCCCCATTTTGGGGGTTCCCATAAGGGGCCTTGGGTGTGTGGAGCCACATGCCCAGGCAGAGTCTGCCGGCTGTCTTCCACCAACATGTAGATGCTGGCGCCCACATGTGTACCAGTATCTTGTCACTCCCCGGTTGGTCCCCAGCAGGTAGGCATGGGAATGGGTTCATTAGGCTACAGGCAGGTTGCCCGAAGCTTGAATCCATCCCTGTGCTGCGCCATTGATCCTTTGTCTGTACTAATAAAATAAGCTGCAGCGATGTTTTTACCAAAAATGGTTGTGTGTGTGTGTATTCCTTCCAATGCCTCTCCCTCTGTCCCTCCTTGAACCCTGCAAATGCTGAATTTTCTCAATTTTTTAAAAACTAGGGATATACTATATGTGACTTCAATGAAAATGTGAAGCGTGTATTACACACATTTCAACAGCTTTAAGTACACAGAAACATACTCCCATAGTGAGAAATGCAGCACATTTTACACTTGATAAAGTTCATTTCCATCAAATTTACATTGATGCTTGTAACTCCCAGAAATGTAATATTTTAAGGTTTATTTTTATGCATCATTTGAATTTTTAAACCATTTAATGTTATACAGTAATTTAAACTAGCATTGAATACTCAAACATTAACCACAACACTGTATTACTGACCTTTTCTGTTTTAATGGTTTTACATTTTCAATAAAAAGTGGGTATTATTATGCACAATGTAAAAATGGAACTGTGTAGCAATTTATAATATTTTGTGGGGTTACTGTGATGGAAAAGCAGTGTAGCAAACCTTGAAATTATTGTTAGGAGCTGTGCTGACTCAAGCAGAAACACAAAACATTTAAAACAGTTTTATTTAAATTATAGTTCTATTTACAAAGCTATGTTCAATAAATAAAAACACTAGGTTAAGAAAGGAAGATTTTTCCAAATGATCAAATAATGAGAAATTTGGCTTTGTATCTATACAAAAACGGAATCCACGAGATCATTAGCACAACCATAACCACTTTGGCTTCTTAAAACATTAGGGAAAATAAATGACAGTTTTAGGAAAGCTAGAACTACTTTTTTAATGGCACCAACAGGAAATCTTTAGCAGAGCCCTTTTATATACTGTAACTATTTCCAAAGGGCATGTGCAAAATCCAAGACTTTCTGTAAGCCTTGATAATATTCTGCTTATATAAAAGAACTTTGCTTCACAATTAGGGATATACAATTGTTTTTCTGCAGCTTTCCTTAATATAAAGTTTTAAATAAAATCATATAACTCTGCAAGGCAAACAGAATAAATGGATTTCAATTTCATATGGTCATCTCATGAAAGCAGGTGACTCTTCATCTTCCCCATATTCCAGAAATGAGATACAGTGGTGAAGAACTAGATCTGCTACAATGCTATGGAACATTTTGACAGATTACCAACTCATATGATACCATGAATTCTGCTTGTATTCAGGGTGGTGATGACCTTACCCTCACCAATGCACATACAAATGACAGAGCTATCCAAGATCCCAAACTTTTAAAGTACTGAAACCAATGTACATCTGACACCTACCCGTGCCATGTTTGTATAAATACTCTTGAATATTTCTGTATGCTTCAATTATTAAGAGAGTCAAAAATCTGTATCTCACATTATTCAAGAATACTCATGAATTAAGCTTTCAATCCATCTGCCCCTACCCTGTTTAGTTGTTTTTAGTGGACTGAACTGCAGCATACTCCAGGGCTCAGCAATCATTTGGAACGCACAGCAGAAATATGAGCCATTAACTATTCTATCCAGTCTAAAAATAATCAGGAAAAAGTATGTGATATTCAGACCTCTAAGAATCTAATATCCTAAGAATGGGAGCCAAGCTGTACCAAAACATCTGTAAGGATAAAACTGGATAACCTCATCAAATCAAACTGTTATTCATGCACTACTGGGCTCAAAAGGTTGCATAACCATGTAGTAGTTGAAGAGTTGTCTTTTGCACCAAAGAAACCCCAAAAAAGCAAGCTGTCTGTTTTGTTGTTTTTGCTGGCACACACATGGTGAAGAAAGGAAGAACAACTAGCTTGCTGGGAACAAATAGCTTGCTAGTTTAAAATTATAAAAAGCCTTTAGAGATGTGATGTGACTGACTAGTAAAACACAATAAAAGTTCTGATAGGAAAAATCCAGACTGTCAGACTGCTCTGGAATGCTATCAAAAGGCTGAGTGCCCTTGATGATTCTTAAAAAGAACAGCATTCCATGAATCTGACCCAAATTTACAAAAGGGAGATAACTACAAGATATGGTTCAGAACAATAGAATGAAGGGGAAAAAACAATTGCTACCACAAAACTCTCATTAGAAAAGTGGCAGGAGGGGCAGGCAACTTTTTTGCAGGATGTATAAATGCAGAACAGACTCTATACAGACTGGCCCTTTTCACATTACCATTCTAAAGTGGATGTTATTCATTGTTGGCCTGATTTTGAGTAAGGTGATACAGGTATGGGGTTTTCATATAGTGAATTTCCTTCTGTTAATGAGCTATGGTCATTTCAAACAGTGCCGCTTTTTTTGCCATGCAATCTTCCTCAGACTTTCTTTAAATGTTCTAAGTTGAATGCTATAGCACTAAACCAATATAGCACTTCAGTGCTATAACAGCACCATTGAGATGCCTTGACACCATTGACGCCAAGTCAATGGAGTCAAGGCATCTCGAGTGCTATATTGTTACTGAAGTAACTTGGCAACTAGTCACTTACCAGTCAATTCCATCTGGGCATTGATGGGCTGCATGGATTGGTGAACATCAGGATGTTTGCTACAGACACCTTCTCAGGTTAGCAATGTCTGTCACACCAAACAGTGATGCCCTGAGCACCCACTGCCCAATGAGCTACTTCTCTCCTCTTGTTTCCAGGTAACAACAGCCGCAACCACACTGTATAAATACAGTACTTGGGATGCCTTGACTCCACTAACTCAATTGAGTCAATGGAGACAAGGCATCTGAATGGTGCCACTATAGCACTGAAGGGCTATATTGGTTTAGTCCTACAGCACTCAACTTAGAATGTTCAAAAAAAAGTTTGAGGAAGATCATGCAGCAAAAAAGGGCAGGGGGGAAAGCGGCACTGTAGGAAGCACTATGGACATTTTAAACAGCACACCACAGCAATTCAGAAACGCAACGAAGGGGTAGAAAACAGAAAGAAAGCAGTTTCCCTCAAAAGCGGCTCAACCATGCTTTACTGACCCGACGCAAGTGGGTTTGTATGACAAGTAAATAAATTCCGCTAGCAGCTAGTTACTAAAATGGGTCTGTCTGAAATGACAGAAAAAATCCATTAACAACCAGTTACTAAAACGGAATACAAAGGCAGTTTCAAAAGGGCCAATATTTTAACATCTGTAAGAACTACACAAGCATAGGAACAGAATTCCTCTTACATAATTCACATGTAAATAACACAAAAGGCAAGATCACAGAGACTGTGGTTTCAATTTAAGAACTGTAGTCTAATTTGAAAGGCTGAGAGCCAATGGTCTGACAGAGTACAGCTCTTATTTCAGTGTATATATTTTTGGTAGCTGCAAACTGTAGGGAATGAGAGATGCTTTAATTAGCAGAAGTCTTATTGGATGTTTCACCGCTTTATGTAAATTAGATTTAACATTGACTTGGCCCTTAGTTTAAAGTTTATTTTATTTAAATAATAGGAAAAAAGAGGAAGTTACTTGGACTAAAAACTGTTCACCGAAGCACACACAGAATTACACTATATACAGCAGGAATACTAGCAGCAAGTGGGTGAATAGGGACTTTTGTGATAATCTGAAAGAACTGGAAATCAAGATCTCTCTTAGAAAAGGCTAAGTACCATAGTTTTGTAAAAATGTTATAGTAGGAACGGTATCAGTTCACCCTGTATTACATCCGTAGCTATTCACACCATACAGGTATGAACACAGCTTATATAAATAGTTCTCTTATTCTAATGCTATTTCTGCATTTGTCATAAAAATGTCAAAGATAGGTTGGGTCTGGATTGGTTTCTAAAGGACAGTGAGTAAAATCAAAGAGAAAACACTAGCAATTCATTTATCATGCAGTACAAAGATTTACGTAAATGGTCCCATAGAAGTCTGGCCCATGAGATTAAGGTTCTTTCAGACGTACCAATACTAACTTAGCTTGACCTTTGCTAAGCATAAGGCTGATGCTGGCCAATGTTCAGAGTACCTGAAAATATTGGTTAGGCATTATAAGTGGAGCAGGAAATTAACTGGCCCTGGAAAGGTATTTTGGGGGAAAGAACAGAGCAAATAGTCCCCAAGAAATCTCTCCCCATCCCTCTGGCATTGCTGCTATGCAACTTTTACTGCAATCTGAGGCTGGAAGTGCCACTCTGTATGGGAAACAGCTGCTGTACAGTGGCACAAAAATTGGCCCAGAGCAGAAGGCAGCAAACTCGCAATATTGTGTTATCTGAAAGTGATCCTTTATTAAGAAGTTTTGGTCTTTATGTAAAGTGGCAGTCAACACCATTCTGAGAAGTGCAGCACTAAAGAGACCTATTACAGTGGATAAAAAGAGTCTTTTGTATTCTTGCCCTTGTCCACCCCCCAAAGGAAAACAGCTCACGTGCATACAACACTCACTTCTCTTTTGAACTTTACTACAGCTGCTGTGACTATAAAATTACATCATGTAAATCATTACAGCACTTTTCCACACATGCAAAACAACTAATTTCCTGATTTCTTTTTTCTTTGAGTAGTGCATCATCAAGGCCACGGTGTATGAACAAAAGTCTCTCTCCACTTGTTTCCATGTCCATATCAGATTCAATTAACTCACATCACGTGCTAGAAAATTGAAACAGAAATATTCGTTAGAATCATGCTCTTAAATCTGCATTGCTTTTTTAAAAAACTTCTAAAATTATTCTACTAAATTATTATTCCAAAACTGATGAAAAACGCCACACAGCACAGGAACTGTATCAGCTGATGATCACAACCACATTAACCCCCAAACCTGTTAGTAGATTATGAATGTTATTTTACATATATAATTAAAACACAAATTAATACACGACTGAGATCATCCCTCTGCCTCTTGTTAACAAATGCAAACAAAAATATATTTACTTTTTTCATATATGGTTAAGTACCATTTTTGCATTCTTAAAAAAAACCTTTGTTGGTTTTAAAGGTGCCTCTGGACTCTAAATTTGTTCTATGCTGTAGTAAATTACTGCTAAGGTAGAAGAGTCCTGTTCCTTTTACTTGTTCTGCTTGATTACAGTTGTAACACCATTTACTGCCCCAGCCAGCGAATCTTTTCATTTTGCACTGATATAATCCAAGTGAGTAAATGATTCATGAGCTTAATGAAATGATTTGAAAACCAGAAAAAGATTAGTAGAATATCATAACTAAATTTCCACTGCTGTTATAAAATACCTGAAAATCTAGCCAGTCATTAAACTATATTTCATAGAACTGCATTGTATAAACTAAGACAATAAAACAGGAAACGTCCCCAATCTGATAATCTTAACAAATGCACCAGGTATGGTTATACACTAAAACTTCCATTTTAATGGGATGTGTGATGACTTGTCCCTTGGCTCTGGAGTCAACATTCCATCTACACAGATGTTAACTAGGCCACAATGGCATGTCTTTCCAATGCTTGACCAGTAAACAAAAAAATATTCTTATTTCTTGCAATATCTGCATTCTGCATAGCCTGGTAAAGCTTTCACTTGCATTGGGACTGCATTCACCATTCAGCCATGAAGCATACTGAGGCCTTCAACAAGGTACAATCTTGCATCACAAGATTTTTTAGAGGGATAAAAGTGGATAACCTCAAGTATGATGGACACTCTGGAGGAAGGGTAAGATATAAGAGTGATAACATGCCAAAGAACGGTGCACAAAGGCACTGGCTCACTGGCATGGGCTGTAACAGAAGCAATAGGGTGCACAAGCAACTGAAGACACATCAACTATTTTCCAGGAAATAGTAAGCATATTGGCCCTGTGTCTTTCACATGAGCACAGAGATATTTCCATTTTCAACTTCTGACTGAAACCTTCACATGTAATCCTCCAGAGGATCCACTAACCTGCAAATAAAGCTTTTCAGGAAATACAAGAGGCTACCCTGGAGAAAGAAAAGGGCTTTCAAGTGGAAGTCAGCATATGTTCCTGTGGATCCCATACAAAGTATTTCTACTTTTACTGCATTGGGAGCAGGCTGCAAATTTAGAATCACAAATTTCAATTACCTTCCAACAGAATCTAGTACAGGAAGTTGACTATAGATCAAGCTGATGAACTATTCAGAATTACCTCATTGATGAATTCCTTGAATGACTAAAATCTAATTACTTGCTAGTTAGATTTCAGTGTAGGATTAATTAATCTAGACTTTTCATAATGGGGTAGTGAAACAAAAGTTAATGAAGTATTAGGTAAATAACAAATCATTAAATGAATTAAATTTGATTATTTCATTATTTTCCACTATTCTTTTAGTAGAATAATAAGAAAACCAGTAAATTTTCTTTGCATTATGTGATTGCATTATGTGATTTTTGGTTTTATTAATTCATTTATCAATTGCACTCTCTACCATAAGGCACTCAAGGTGATATACAACTGTTAAAAGCATAAACCAAAGATGTATTCCTAGATTTATTTACTTATATCCCGCCCTTCTTTCCCAATAGGGACCCACAGTGGCTTACATGTTTCTCCTCTCCTCTGTTTCATCCTCACAACAACCCTGTGAGGTAGGTTATGCTGAAAGCATGTGAGTGGGCCAAGGTCACCCAGCAAGCTTCCATAGCAGCATGAGGATTCAAACCTGGGTTCCCCAGATCCTTGGCCAACACTTTAACTACTATGCTATGCTGGCCCTCAATCAATATGTAGGTATATTAATGGCCTACTGGACAGATTCAATGAGATCTAATAAAAGAGTTTTCAGTGCAAGTTTTTCAGTGGTTGAAAACCCATTCCTCTGAGTGTACCAAGAAACCCGGAGGAAGGGATAGGTTTCCTTATGTTATCTATGGCTTTGAAACAGGCAAAAACAGCACACATCCCTTCTCTTAAATTGGGGCTCAGCAATTCACAAAGAACTTGGTATGTATGCCTGTGTGTTAATTTTTGTGCTACTGGGCATATTTCATTACCTGAGGATGAGGGACATTAGCCCCAGCAAATTAATTTGCAAACTCTTAGTAGCAGCAATAAAATTCAGCATGCAACTCAAGTATGAAAAGTGTGGGATATTGCCATTCCAAGCAAAAGAATTGTTGCAATTTATATCAGTAAATTTTGACTACAGGGCCAATTTTATGATGAAATAAACAAGATTTGTCTCAATGGGATGGGAACTGTACAAGTACCACACCATTATCATGTACTCACAGTTTATTAAAAATAACAAAAAATCTAAAGCACCTATTGAAAAAAATGTGATCAATAAATAAAAGCACTCACCATCATTCTAACATTACTCCTTTTGCATCTTTGAAAAACCAAGCAAAGGTTAGTAGTTAGATAAACAAACAAACACTTAGAAACAGCTTAGCTTCCATAATGTTAGCACAGATTAGTTTTAAGACTACTTTCCAGCATGCCAGAATTTCATTTAGTAATGTGAAAGTAATTAGAGGGTCATTACTGATGTGTCTCCCCAGTTCAAGTATAACCAGCGACTGTTCTGCTTTTATATCACCTTAAGTGGATTTTTTTTCTCAAGATGGATCAAATTAGGAACTAAGACACCCAAAAATATTACAAAAAAGAAGAGTGTAGCCTAACAACAGCCATGCTTCCCATGCAGATAGAAATTTCAACATTAGTACCCCATGCAGAAGACAGTTTTAATATCTATATTCTACGAGAAACATCCATTTGGCCAAGAAACTTATAAAAAACCACTATGCTACTGATACCCTAAATCCACCACTAGGGATCTCCAAATGCCTAAAGCTACCAGTAAGAGATCAATAAACATCCAGTGACACAAGATCATGGATCATTTCATTTTTTAATATATATATATATATTTATGTTTAAGCAAGATCAACAGTGAGTCACTGGCCTGGTTTAGAAATCAAAGCCAAGTCCCTGAAACACAGTAAAATTTTCAATAATTACCTACCATTTAGTGGTTCTTCTACAGCTTTCTGTAAAATATTTAAAATATGTGTGTGTACATATATATGTATATATATAAAGCCTTTTGTCTAGTTTCGATCTTCAAACTTAAATAACTCTAATTGACATATACAGTAAATAGTGATTCTACGAAACAAATATAAGAAGTAACAGATTGTTAATAACATTAGTATGATAGATAGATTATTGACAGGATTTGTTATTTTATGATCAACGCCACTAATGACGACATTCTTGCCTCCTCAGAAAGCACGTCAATGACAATATCATTGCTTGGAAATCTGACTGCATACACAAAGTAAAGACCACCAAGAAAAAGAACAGTATTTTGTGGCTTCATGTCTACAGTGAATGACTAGACATACATATGGCTTATCCGGTAACAAACTACCTGAATGCAGAAACTTTTTATAAAAGCTAATGGAGCCTTCCTCAGCTTCAATCTTGTTTTTTTAAAAATCAAAATATTTAATGCCTATACCAGGAGTTTAGAAGAACCACCTTTTAAAACCCAACCTAAATTGCAACCTGAATTTCTTTCTATTTTGCTGCATGTTATTATAATTTTAGTACCAAGGGAAAAGCACATAATTATTCTGCCATCAAACAACACTTAACTACACTTAATGCAGTCATGGAGCTGATCATTCAAACTTATTTTTAAAAGGTCTATTTAGATTTCAAACTTTTGCTCCCAACTGCTACTCCAATCCTGATTTCATTATATGTATAATGTGCCACAGATAAGTTACAGAACCTAGGAACATCATGAACCCAGTACAGGCTAAGAGAGAAAGATTTCACATGTGACTTATATGCACATCTAAACATCTAAGCTGTGGAGTCCTGTGAGCAAAAAATCTACTTTGTGAGCTATTGGCATTAAAGTTGTGAGCAAACAATTTGGCTACTGCATAAATTAGTTTGCTCTGGAGCTATTCTTTCTGAGCTAAGACAAAAATGTGTGAGGTGTAGGCTAAAAAACTGTGAGCTAGCTCACACTAGTTCAGCTTAGAGGGAACAGTACTTGTGATCTAACATTTTAAAAAAAGTTTCATTGCCCAGTTTCATACAACTATATTAACAAGGAAACCTTATACAGCAGTAAGGTTTGAAGCAATAAAGTGTGGTGATACAGTTTACCACTGATTAAAGGATCACAATATATACCATTAAAATGTATTTTGTCAAATCAGTTTTTCATCTTTTAAACTCACTTATCTATCCCTTTCATATTCATCCAGAGATCTGGGAGTCATATTTTAAAAACCTGTTTGTTACTCTAAGTGAAATTCTTACTTCTGAGATACTTGAACCAGATGGCCCTCTTCCTAATTGACCTGAGGTGACCCCTTCTCAAGTTGAAGGCTTGATCCACTGCCTCCACTAAGGGTAGGCCCCTGGAGCAAAACTTATCCCAAATGAATTATCCAAATGAATTATCCAAATGAAATCCATCTTGGTGGGCAGAGATCCTAGCTCTGATGTTTTTGCAAATAAACATGTCTGGAGTCTTCCCAAAATTTTGGAGGCACACAATAATAGTTCTGAAGGGTCAACGCTCGGACCCAAGCTGCAATCATCCAATCAGTTTATTATCGTGGTTGGGCAAATTGCACTCTTCATATTTGCTAGATGCCTTAACTGATTGGCTTGAACAGGGTGATATTCTGGGCCAGGAGCAGATAGGGTTCTGAAGGGGTAGTTCAACCTTTGACCATTATCTTGTTCTGTATCATCTGATAGAAAAATACACAAATTTCCCAAATGGCAGCCTTTACATATGATTTATTGAGCTGAAAGGGATATTTGATACTCTGGGAAATGCTGCGACACACCATAATTGATAAAAGGATCCTATGCAGCAACTTCATGCAGACCTTACAGCTCAGGTCCACTGGACTATGGAAGCGAGCTGACTGAACCATTTAATCTAGATAAAGGGGTTGGGCAGGGCTGACTTTTGGCCCCTTTTTTGTTCAACCTATATATGAATGATCTTTTGACTTTCTTTAATGAGTTTTGTTGTCCACCCCATTTAGCCAACTGCAATATTCCAGTTCTTCTTTATGTTGATGACACTGCTCTGCTCTCTCGGACAAGAGTCCTGGGCGACTTCAGTGTCCATGCCGATGACGCGACCTCCACGCAGGCAATGGATCTGGTGTCGTCCATGGTGGCGCTAGGACTCTCCCAATGTGTCACAGCACCCACTCACCAAGCTGAGCACACGCTTGATTTGATCTTCAAGGCGGGGGTTATAGTAGACCGCATTATGGCTACAGCCATTCCATGGTTGGACCACCATGTTCTAAAGGCCTGTGTGCCTAGACCCTGTTTGGGTGGCGAGCCTATTTTAGCTTGCCCATGGAGCCAAATGGACCCAATTCAGTTCCAAATGGCCCTGCAGGATCCGATGCCCCCTGGCAGCTCGCTGGATGATCTTGTCGAGGATTGGCAAAGCCAACTCTCGGCGGCCATCGATGAGATAGCTCCTCGATGCCCTCTGCACCCCCGCTCAAAACTCACTCCATGGTATACACAGGAGCTGAGGGAGATGAAGCGGGAGAGTAGATGGCTAGAGAGACAGTGGTGTCACGCTCGCAATGGAGCATCAAGAGCATCTTATAGGAGTTTATGAGATCCTATGAGATGGCAGTCAAAGCCACAAAAAGAGAATATTATGCGGCCACGATTGCATCTGCAAGCTCTCACCCAGCCCAATTATTTAGAACAATTCGGTCTCTTACAACTTTGCCACAGGGCAGACTAAACGATAAGGAATTGGAAATTGGCTGTGAGGCTTTTGCAAGCTATTTTGCAGATAAAGTCCTGTCGCTCCTCCATGACCTCCCCGCCATAGTTGAAACAGTAGCAGAACTCGAGGCCCCATGCACGTCTTCTGGTCAAGTTCTGGATTATTTCATTCCACTCAGCCTAGAGAAGGTTGACAAACTACTCTCAGCTGTTCGCCCGACCACTTGTAGCCTCGACCCGTGCCCATCATGGCTAATTAAAGCTGGCCGTGAGGGGTTATGAGGCGCACTAAGGGAGATTATCAGCAAGTCCCTCGTTGAGGGACTGCTCCCTGGTGCTTTGAAGGAGACAATGGGCCATCCCCTCTTTAAAAAAAACCATCCGTGGATCCGGTGGAATTGGCCAACTACTGGCTGGTATTCAATTTGCCCTATTTGGGCAAATTGATTGAGAGGGCGGTGGCGATTCAGCTGCAGGGTTTTTTGGATGACGCCTCCATACTAGATCCCTTCCAGTCCAGCTTCCGACCAGGTCATGGGACACAGACGACCCTGGTCACCCTCACAGATGATCTCCGGAGGCATCTGGATCAGGGCGGTACAGCAGTGTTGTTGTTGTTAGTCCTGTCGGCGGCGTTCAACACAGTCGACCATCAACTACTGACCAACAGCGGAATTCAGGGGTTTGCCTTGCAGTGGCTCTCCTCATTCCTGCAGGGTCAGGGACAAAGGGTGGCAGTTGGGGAACAGCTATCCGGAAAGCACCCACTAATCTATATGCACCCCCTTGCCCAGATTACCCAGAGGTACGGACTGGGTTGTCACCAGTATGCTGATGACACCCAGCTCTATCTGTTGTTGGACAGCCAGTCAGACTCTAGTCGGGGAGATCTGGATCTGGAGTTGAAAACCGTGGCTGGTTGGTTAAGACTGAGTCGATTGAAATTGAATCCGACAAAGACAGAGGTCCTGTGCCTGAGTCGGAGTGGGACAGGGTTAGGGATCCCTCTCCCAACCTTCAATGGGGTGCCGTTGGTGCCAGCGCCGGAGGTTAGGAGCTTGGGATTGCTCCTGGATGCCTCCCTAATGATGGAGGCTCAGGTAGCAGCCACTGCCAAGTCAGCCTTTTACTATCTACAGTTGATCAGGCAGTTGGTTCCCTTCCTTGAATGCAATGACCTGGCAACAGTGATCCATGCAATGGTCACCTCAAGACTGGATTACTGTAATGCTCTCTACATGGGGCTGCCCTTGTCTCAAATCCAGAAGCTGCAGCTGGTGCAGAACGCAGCGGCGAGGCTGTTGCTGTGTCTTCCTGTGTGGGAACACATCCAGCCCACCCTAAAAGCGCTGCACTGGTTGCCTATAGCATACCGGATTCAGTTCAAGGTGCTGGTTCTTACCTTTAAAGCCCTAAATGGTCAGGGACCTACTTACCTAAGGGACCACCTTTCCCCACATGTCCCCAAGAGAGCACTAAGATCGGGATCCCAAAATCACCTGGTGATCGGATGCCCAACTGAGATTGATTTAATACAATAATTGGTTTTTTGCTTATATATACTGCTTTGTAGGCTTCTGTACATTATGAGTGCTTTATAAAGTTTGATGAAGTTTTTGAAGAAGAGCCATCAAAACGAAGATTGAAATCCAGAGTCTTTGTCTTTGTACTACTTATTCTGTACTACCTATGTACTTGTGCATTACATGATGTATTTTGCTGTCACTGACTACATATAGTTTCTTGTTACTCCTTGTTAGTACAGTGTTATCTTGTTATATAAACATTTTTCCTGCTGTTTATATTACTCGAGCACCCTTTGGTCTGCGTTATTTATGCAGTTTTTGTTTGTTTCATGATCCTGTGTACTGTGTTATCATACTTGTTTGGCATGAGCTCCCGGATGACATCAGGGCCCTGCAGGACCTTTTACAGTTCTGCAGGGCCTGTAAAATGGAGCTCTTCCACCAGGCTTTTAAGTAGGGTGCCACTTTTAACATCCTGGCCCTGGCCCTAACATTACCATCAGCACCAACAACCTGGCACGAGCCTGGATCAGGGTGATGGGTGACCGTCTATTGCTGAGAGATTGATGCCATCTGATAATAACATTTGTTGAAGCTACAATTTTATATATTGTGATTTTAATTAATTTGGGTTTTACTATATGTCAGTGTTTTAACAGATATATTCTATAAATATAGTGAGCCGCCCTGAGCCTGCCTCGGTGGGGAGGTGCGGGATATAATTTTAAAAAATAAAATAAAGAGTTGGTTTGCAGAGATCATTAAAGATTTTCTCAGAATACTGTATTAAGGAAGGCCTGAAAATAAACTACCAGAAAACTAAAGTAGTTGTTAATTACTTATCACCCAATAGACAAAGGAGTAAAAAAATGCAACAGCTAGAGTTTAGTTTTCTGGGAGAAAGCTGCGCACTGGCGCGATCACACCGGAGGAATCCGCATGCAGCCCATGGCAAACCATTTGCCAGTAGGTTGTCCCAGGTACTTTTTTAATGCGCATCTTCGGCAGGACGCCACAGGTTCGCCACAGGAACGCTATGCCTCCCAGATGTTCCGCTGTGATTGCGGCGGAAAACTCTGCAGGAGAATCGTGCCTTCAGCGTGGCAAATGCTCCATGTGACCGGGGCCCTATTATCCTTTATGGAGTAGCCATAAGGATTGTCTTGGTAAATGAAAACAATTATCTTCTTTTATATTTTCTGAGAAAATTATTAAACATTCCTCACTGTGTGGCCGGTGTGGCACACAGTCCTCACTGTGTGTCCCTCGAGGCAAGGGCTTGGTTACAAGAGTTAAGAATTGAGCAGCAAGGCCTACCTGGCACTCCTGAAAGAAGACTCTTATAGGTCAATGTGATTTAAGACTGTCTTTGAGAAACTGTTAGCTCTTAATGTTAACCTGGATACTATCCAGGCCCTAGGCTTTCATGCAGCACTTGCTTTGGTGAGAAATCATAAAATTAACCAATCACCAAAGCTCTGCCTTTAAAGTACAACGTACATGTTCATTCCAATTTTTCTTATTCCACCTCCAAAATTTCTTCCCTCCTACATCTATCTGTTGTCTTCTCAAAGCCTGTTAAGAGTATTCATTCTGGCCAGACTAAATGCTCATTCCTTGGCAGTTATGAGGGGTAAGTTCATGCATTTACCTTATTCAGAATGAATCTGCTCCTGTCCCTTAGGTAAGATCAACATGACAGCACATATCCTTCTGGAGTGTCCTTTGTATGCTAATCTCAGGAGGCATTATATTTTACCATGTTTGCAAGTTCATTCAGACGTATATTCCTATGACTTAGTTACCTTTTTACTTTCTGACAGGGATCCAAAAAGAACTCTAGCTGTTGCATTTTTTTACTCCTTTGTCTATTGGGTGATAAGTAATTAACAACAACTATCCACTGCTCAAGATCAATGTTATTATAAAACTTTTACCGGAGAAAAGGAAAGGAAATCACTTTTCTATGTATAACTGAAGAATTCTTGTATATAGCCAAGAAAGATTATTCAGAATTTTAAAACTGGAATATCCATTCTTCTCTACCATACCAACAGTTGTAAGAGGTATGCAGAAACAACTCTGTAGGACTTCATAAGTAGAAGGACAAAATGGGCTATTCCTTCTTTAAAATAATAGATTTTAGAACATTTATCATGAATTCGAAAGTCCTGCCATATGTTATTTTGTGTTAAATGAATACTTGCCCACATACTGCAAGCAAGGGGCACCACAGCTGGGTCAGGCATTAATACTCCAAATTATCTAAACATGGTTAGGGAACCGCAAGTGAGAGACACAATCTAGCAGGCATCCTGCCCCCTATGGTTCGCTTTAAACATTATGTAGCACAGTGATACTCGGGAGCCACATGTGACTCTTTGATATACCATCTGGTTCTTCTGATCACTGTTCCTTGATGTGGCACCTGCCACATGTTCCAGGAAAGATAGTAAAGCTATTGCCTGGTAGGGCTTGTCATTGGCATGTGGATCCCACCTTAGAATAGTCACCGGTGCATGCACTGAAAGACAGGTAAGCTGCAGGCCTCGTGCCAGGGATGGAAGTAAAAGGTCCATTCTTTCCAACAACACCCTACCCTACTCTGCAGCCTCCACACTTTCATCCCAACACGAGTGGTTGTCAGGAGTAAAACAAGCTAGCCACAGAGAAAAGAGAGTGCAACCACCACAGCAGCTACCAGGAACACAGCTATCTGGCCACAGCAGAGTATTCTTCTTTTACTCCCCCTTTTCCATGACCAGCTTGGTCTCCTCCAATCTCACTCTCTTATCTGAATTGCCTCAAGCTAAGCAGAGAATGAAGAGGCATACAGTGAAGCCCTTCTCCTCATTCCAGATACACAAGGGCTGCTCAGGTTCTACAGTGGTAGGGATAGGTAACCCTACATGCTCAGAGCTATTTGGTAATTAAACCGGTTACAGCTAAACATTTCATATTAGCTACATGTTTATATTGTGGGCTGGGGACCAAGGCATACAAGAACAATGTGCTCTTTTGGTTGATGGAAAATGCAAGGCTCTTTGTGATCTGCAAAGTACCACTGATGTAGCATAATGTCTACACCAGCACTAACCATAGCTGCAGCTAGAGCTGCTCTTGTAATCAGTTTCAAACCAAGGTATGAAGAGGATTTGCAAACCCTAATTAGAAATAAATCTGATCAGTATGAATGTAGAACTCACACTTCACCAGTGTTGAAGCAAGCTATGAAAGAAAGGAGGGGATTTGTTTCAAGAAGGAGCACAGGAAGGAGGGTTGAGATTTTGGGAATGTAACTGCATCACTCCCGGTCCTCCTTCATAACCGGACAGTTTCCAAAGACTACAACCCATAGTACAATGTCTCAATGTTTTGTTTTTCAATTTGCCTGCTTGTGTTGAAGGGGGTCATTTCAGCTCTCTTCATTGGTCACTATGAAAACAGGTTGCTTACCTGTAACTGATGATCTTCGAGTGGTCATCTGTGCAGTACCACACATGGGTTGGGCGCCTGCGCACGACCTCGACCAGAGAAACATCTAGAGCTTTGCCTCATAAAGCTTTTGGCGGGCTCTCTTCCCACCCTGGGGAGCAGGCACGTACTGCACATGCCTGGAGTGAGGGAGAGAGCCACCTCCCACTCAGTTCCTTTGACCCCTACCGGTAAGTCCCATTAATCCAAAGAAAGGTGAATAGGAGAGGCCAGCAGTGGGGAAGGCTGGGTGGAATTGTGGTATTGCACAGATGACCACTTGAAGATCATCAGTTACAGGTAAGCAACCTGTTTATCTTCGTCGTGGTCTCTGTGCAGTCCCACACATGGGTGATTACAAGAGCTGAACCAGTTGGAGGAGGGAGCTGGCAGCTGCAAGAGACACAAAGAATACTAGTTAAGACACAGCATCATCAGCA
>NW_015174849.1:1396379-1415851 GCF_001447785.1 Gekko japonicus
TGGCGGGGAGAGGTATGGAACTGGGAGACCAAAGTAAGTATGTCGGAGGCCCTTGAGTTCGGGAGAAACAAGGTCTCGAGGTTGGTATCAAGACGGGCACCCAGAAATTGAAGGGCCTGGACAGGTTGGAGAAACGACTTGGTTAGGTTGACACAAAGCCCGAGGGCACGAAGGAGAGACAGGGTTATTTGGACATCTTGGAGGAGCTGGTGTTGGGTGGAGGCAAGAAGAAGCCAATCGTCGATATAGGGATACAGGGCAATCCCCCGACGATAGAGGTCTGCCGCCACCACAGCCATCAGCTTGGTAAAAATCCTCGGGGCAGTGCAGAGTCCAAACGGAAGGACCCGATATTGATAGTGTGCGTTGCCGACAGCAAAACGCAGGAAATTTCGATGCTGTGGACAGATAGTGACATGAAAATAGGCATCCAGGAGATCAACAGAGGCGAGCCATGCCGCCTGGGGAATCAGTGGGAGGATAGATTGTAGGGTGAATATTCGGAACTTGTGGCATCGAATGTATCGATTGAGATCCTGGAGATCCATAATGGTCCTGAAGCCGCCATCCCTCTTCGGTACGAGGAAATATTTTGAATAAAACCCTAGGGTTTGTTGCGCTTCCGGGACAACCTTGATGGCACCTTTGGCTAGAAGCGCAGACATTTCGGAATTGAGGAGAGAATCCGGGGGGGGGGGGGAGGGATGTGGGAGAAGAACCCGGGGGGGGGGGGTGAAGACATAATGAGGTAGATCGGGAGGCGAAACGAACTCTATGGTGTACCCAACCCGTAAGATGGTAAGGACCCAGATATCGGTTGAAATTTCTTCCCACTTTCGTAGAAAGGGGAAGAGTCAGGTCCGGATGGGAGGGGTGTAAGATGGAGGAGATGGCAGGCGATCGAAGCAGTCAAACAGACTGCTTGGGCTGCTGGGATGTTTTAGGGGCCTGTTGGCACCCCCTATTGGGATAACGGGAGTCATAGGGCCTCTTTCTCCAATGGGAGGTGGGCGCAGGAGATGGCTGGCGTCTGGCATAATATGGTTTCCAGGAATGGTACCGGCGTCGGGGTGTTGATGCCGAGACACCCAGGTTCCAAGCCTGCTTCCGACTATCATTGACAGCCTTTAATGCTTCATCAGTGGTATAGTGGAAGAGACCTTCGCCATCGAAGGGGAGACCCTCAGTCCGGAATTTCACGTTGGGCTGTAAAGAGGTACCTCTTAGCCAAGCATGATGACGGAGACCAACGGAGGAGACAAGAACTTTCGAGGAGCAAGTGACAGCATGACGGACTGAATTCATTTGCTGTTTAGAGATGGTGAAAATTTCTGATAAAGCTCCTGACAACGTTGGACGGTGTTCCTCCGGAACAAACTGTAGGATGGGACGGACTGCATTAGCCACATTAAACGTATAGGCCAACAGATATGACAGGTAGGTGTCAATACGAAGATTCATAGAGGCGAAGGAATACAGCTTCTTCGCAATAACACTGACTTTTGCGGCCCTCGCAATCGGGAGGCGCAGAGTGGCGGGCAGATTGCTTCGATTTCAAGGAAGCTTGTATGACCATGGAATTCGGTGGAGGTTGCCTGAAGAGAAACTTCCCCGAGCTCTCTTGGTCCTTATAGAGAGCTTCATATCATCTGACGACCGGGTGAATGGAAGTGGGATGAACCCATGTCTCCTTGAGGGCAGAAAGGTGGACCGGCAATAGAGGCAGGACCGTAGAAGGCGGGAGGTCGGCCTGAACAAGCTTGTGAACAACATTGGTCAAAGCCGGGGATTCAGTGGAACCCTGGACCTGAAGCGCGGAGGCCAACCTGGTTACAAGTTCCAGATACACTTTCGGACCTTCAGTAGGTGAAATAGACCCCGGGTGCCGAAGCTCATTGTCGATGTGCGGAACATCGAGTTCGAGGTCTGCCGAATCCGAGTTGTTGGAAATCGACATGGGAGAGAAGGATCTCCGCTGTTGAGTGAGATCAGCCTGTATCGAGTCATCAATAGGGGGATGAAGCCCAGGTTCTGAGGGAGAACACTTAGGGGCATCCCTAGGTCTCGAGAGCTCGGGAGGGTGGTCAGGGGCCACAGAGCGGGCCGGTCACGGACCAAGATCGTCTGGTGCGATCCAAAGTGCGTGGATGCTCATGATGTTCGAAGTGACGAAGCTCGGATAATAATATGGATAGTAACCCGGCCGATCCCATTCATCAGGAGACCAATATTGGTCATCAGAAGGCAATCCCAAGGGAGAAGGCAACTGGTGATGAATAATACGCTTTCAATCATATCGAGATCGGCGGCCAATAGAATGCTCCCTGCCCTCCAAATGGTGGATCAGGGTACGGGAGTGTGGCGACTGAGATCGAGAGTCCCGGTGACAGGACAAGTCAGGAGGGGATCTCGTAGATTGACCCAGCGGAATAAGGCCAGAGGGTGAAGAGAGCGTAGGCAGCGGTGTCGGAGGCCGCAAGGTGGACTTATTATGTACAACAGCCACAGCAGGTGTCGATGTCATTAAGCCAGTAATGAAGACTGGGTCGACAGCCGAAGTCGAAGCCGATGTCGAGGGCTTGACTTTCGATTTCGAGGAAGCCTTACCCTCAGGCCATTTAGATTTCAACTTTGGTGACTTCGAAGAGCCGTCTGATTTTTGAGAGACAGTCGAAGCCATGGCAGGGCACAAGGCTGCCTCTAAAAGCACAGCCCTAAGGTGAGTCTCCCTATTACATCGAGCTTTTCTAGTAAAACTAGCACAATGGACACAGCTATCGACTCTATGGGATTCCCCGAGACAAAAAAGGCACAAATTGTGACCATCGTTTGAGGGAAGTTTAGCTGGGCAACAACGGCACAGTTTTAAAAACTTTGTTTTGCCCATATGTTATCCACCCACTATAAAATAAAGGGGGGGGGGAGAAGGAGAAAAAAGAAAGTATTTATTTATTTATTTATTTTAAAATAGTAACAAGAGAGGAACAGAAATGAAGACGGAAGGCAACGAAATAGAGAGAACAGAAATGTATACTTAGCTGAGGCAAGTACGGAGTGACAGAAACGAGGTGTGAACACACAGGCGGTCGAAGAAAAGCTGAGTGGGAGGCAGCTCTCTCCCCCGCTCCAGGCATGCGCAGTACGTGCCTGCTCCCCAGGGCGGGAAGAGAGCCCGCCAAAAGTTTTATGAGGCAAAGCTCTAGAAGTTTCTCCGGTCGAGGTTGTGCGCAGGTGCCCAACCTATGTGTGGGACTGCACAGAGACCATGACGAAGATTAATTAGTTACTGAAAGTGTGGATCTATTTGCAGCACACTTACAGCTGGAACTTATATTCAGGTGGGTAGCTGTGTTGGTCTGAAGCAACAGAACTTATGTGTACTTTCCACTGGTGCAAAGCACCAACTGAGGCTCTGCTGGCTCAAGAGGCAGCAAGGGTGATTTTGACCACTTCCTTCTCACTGCAGCTGCCCATTTTGCATGTTTTTTTTATTGGTCTACAAGGATCTCTCAACCGTGGGCCACTGCCATATTGGGACTGCTGAGGGAAGAGAAAGATGTGAAAGATCTGCTTCCCTCCAGCTTCTTTCACTGGCACTGCATAAGACCCAATCATTTTTTTCCAGCTTCTGCACTGGCCTTTCAAGGTATTAATTGCTATTAACAACTCTCAAATGTCCTCATGGACACACACCAAAGTCATTCAATCATTCCCCACAATGACACATGGTTAAAGCCAGAGGTCGATTCGGGGGGGATCGCGGTTCCCCCGGGTGAGGTGCCGGGGGTGGGGCACATGACAAAGCCCTGCCCCTTCTTCCGGCCACCCCCTGCTTCCAGCCTCATTCTGTTGCATACATATGATTGCATGGCTTTCCTACAGTTGCCCCTGTCTGCCATTTGTCCAACAAACCAGAAGTCAATTTGGGGGGGATCGCGGTTCCCCCGGGTGAGGTGCGGGGGGCGGGGCACATGACAAAGCCCCGCCCCTTCTTCCGGCCGCCCCCTGCTTCCAGCCTCATTCTGTTGCAGAAGGAGGAAGAAGCAGGAGGGTAAGTTGGCGTCCTCCCCCTCTGCCTGGCCGAGGACACTCCACGTGGCCTCCACCAGGACTCCCAGCCCCATCCAGGAGCTTCCCCGAGGTAGCTGTGTTAGTCTGTTGCTGCAAAATAGTCCAAGAGTTCAAATAGCACCTTTAAGACTAACCAATAGCACCTTTAAGACTAACCTTTAAGACTAAGACTGAGTGGTGGGTGTGGCCTTATGACACAATTCCGGTGATGGCAGGGGGTGTGGCCTTATGACACACTTCCGGTGATGTCAGGGGGTGTGGCCTTATGACACACTTACAGTTATTTCAGGGTGTGGGGCATATGCTAATGAGTTATGCTAATGAGTTCCCCTAGCTCTTTTTCTACAAAACGACCCCTGGTAAAGCTAGCATGCACAACTAAATCATGACTTCTAAGGTCTCTGATGCTTCCAGCAAAGCAAGTGTGGTTTCCTTGCAACATGTAAACTACTGCAGCCCTTAAGTGGACTCGGGTATACACCCAATTAGACATTCCCCATAGTAAAATGTATGGTTAAAATTAACGCATAACTAAATGGCAGCTACTAACCAGTATGCTGCTTATAAACTTTCCAGAAACAGAGATGGGGTCAACTGGAATTGTTTAGAATGTGGGATACTAATTCCCCAATAGCCTTCTGGTTTCCCCAATAGCCCTCTGGTTAGATTTGCATTGCTATATAAAAATAACAATATTAATCTGAAGTAATTTTTAAAGTAATTTTTTTAACCATTACTTCACTGAGGTATATTATAACCCAACAGCCAATTATACTGTAGGTTTTTAAGGTGGAAGAGGATCTCTCCTTATATATAACTGAGTAAGAACATTCTATATTGAACATTCTAAATTTGGCCCCTTTAGTGTATGGACGCTTGAACTGTCTGTCAGAAGACGCTGGCTGGGTTGACTGGCTGCTTTGTGCAGTCCCGCCCAGCGTTTCAAGGTCTTTTGCATATGGAAGCTGATTGGACTTCACTGCATTCCACACCTCAAACTCACCCCCCTCCCCGCAAGGCAGTTGGAATGTCAGTTGCATATGGAACCTTCAAGGTCTTTTGCATATGGAAGCTGATTGGACTTCCCCCCATTCCCCCCCCCATCCCCCCCCCCCCCCGCAAGGCAGTTGGAATGTCTGGTGGTGTGTAGGTCCCAGGATCATGTTTTAAAAGCTGCCTGGGGGATTATGGACCACTCACACACTTTCAACCTTAACATACCTCATAGGGGGAGAGGAGGAGGGAGAGGAGGACCTCAGACAGATACAATGCCATACTCCCCACCCTCCAAACAAGCTGTTGCCAGTCTCCAGGTGACAGCTGGAGAGCTCTTAAAGCTCTGGTGCTAATTCAAAGTACTGCAATTTATCAATTTGTTTTGGCAAATCTTTAGGAATTGTTTGGTGCATTTACGATGGGGCACCCACCCAGAGCCTCTGGCATTTTCTCACTCTGCTGGCATCAAAACCAATTTAAGGCAAAATAAGAGGCTACTGAGAGGGGAGGAGATAAAGTTGCCAGCTTTAGGTATGGAAAATCCTGGAGATTTGAGGAGTGGAGGCCGGAGAGGGGGACATCAGACAGGTTACAGTGCCCTAGACGCCACCCTCCAACCCAGCTATTTGCTCCTGGGGAACTATTGTTGCCAATCTTGGCCCACCACCCATCAAACCATTCTCTTCCACCCCCTGTTGTGCAGCTGACTTTCCCCCAGGGTTGCCAAACTCCAGGTGGGACCTGGAGATCTCCCATTGCTACAATTGATCTCCAGATGACAGAGATCAGTTTCCCCTGGAGAAAATGCCTGCTTTGGAGGGTAGACCCTATGACATTATACCTGCTGAGTCCTTCCGCCCCCCCCCCAATGCTGCCCTCTACAGAATCCACCCCCCAAAACTCCAGGTATTTCCCTCCTTAAACCAGCCACCCCTACTTTCCCCTCAGTGCCTGATGGTAGGCAACTTAGTTTGGTCCAGTCACCTACTTTGGCCTTTGGGAGAAAACACATTGGGGCCAGTCCTGATAGCGTTGCCAACTCCAGATGGTAAATTCCTGGAGATTTGAGGGATGGAGCCTGAAGAGGGTGAGGTTTGAGGAGGGGTGGGACCTCAGACAGGTACAATGCCATAGACTCCACCCTCCAAACCACTCAGTCCTTCATGGGGAACCATTGTTGCCAATCTCCAGGTGAGGGCTGGAGACCACTCAAAGTTACAATTGCACTGCAGAAGGGAGGGCGGAAGTCAGCTGAAGTCAAAGGGGCAGATAATGGTAGGTTGATGGTTAGCTGGGAACGAGATGGGGTTGCCAACTCCAGGCTGACAAATTCCTGGGGATTTGAGGGGTGGACCCTGGAGAGGGTGGGGTTTGCGGAGGGGTGGGACCTCAGACAGGTAGAATGCCATAGACTCCACCCTCCAAACCAGCCATTTCGTCCTGGGTAACAGTTGTTGCCAATCTCCAGGTGAGGGCTACAGATCACTCAAAATTACAACTGCTCTTCAGGGAGCAGATATCAGTTCCTCTGGAGAAAACAGTAGACTCTGTCATTATACCCTGCTGAGGTCACCACAGCAAAATGACACTGTTTGCCCAAAGCCAGAGCACTCCCCCAGAGCCTCTTTCTAGATCTCGTTGTATTTATTTCCACAACGGGCTTTACTGCTAGTTAAAATATATAGCAATTGTTTTTCTTACAGAGCAGAATATGGACTAATGCCATATGTTAATAATGTATATGTATGGATTTGATTTTTCTGATTTTTAAATTCTTCCATTATTGATTAATAGGTGACTCGTGACATTAAGTAAATCTGAAATCTTTGTATATGAAAGGAGATTAGAAAAGACATTGTTGGGAAAACTCCTTATAGAGCTGAATATATAATGAGGCAAGTCCTGTTCAAGTCTTATTGCCATGTGTTATCAGTGATTTTGCTTGCTACCAACCTGGTTCCAACCAGTCGTGAAAGGCTCAGTATCTCACTACCAATCCCCTGAGCCATCTACTCACCCAAAATGCATACATTTTAAGCTTACCCTTGGAGGTTGATGATCTTTAAAGTTGGAACCTAGGATTACAAGAAAAGTAAACAAATTTTCTTACTATATATGCCAAAATGAAATAAATAAGAAGCACATAATTTTAATGATTGCTGTTCAAATAAGTTAAAACTAGCACAAAAATAATTTTGTATGAATATTTTTCATCACAGAGCCATTCAATTGAGAATATGGAATATCTTCCCACATTTCCAGTTAAATGGGTCTCAGGAACCAGATGCTGGAACCAACTCCTGCCTGAGAAGAGCTGCTGCCAGTCCTCTAAATAAACCAGAGTGCACAATACTGGGCTAGATTAATCAAATTTGTGTGGCTTTAGAATAAGCCGCTTCAAAACTTTCATGACTGTCATCTTTTACTGGAAAATCTTCGTTATTTTAAAAAAAAATCTGCAAGCTTTTGAACATCTAAGAATTCTAAGTATTTTCTGTTGTGTACATCTGTCATGGGTCAGTCATTAGAGACAGGAGTCCTGTGTAGCCAGCTCTGAATCAGCAGAAGCTGGCAAGCAAGAAGATGAACTGCAGGCTTGTCAAGAGTTCACAGCCGACAGATGATACAGAGCCACCAGCACCTTCCAGCCCATTCCAACAGATGAAACCCAAGTGGTCATTACCAGCCCTCCAGGTTCACCCACAACCCTTTGAGCACCAGAGACAAAGAATGGAGTTCCAGGAAAGACAACAAAGCATATGTCTCCTGGCCCAACGCCAGCCGCTTGCTGTTGATGAGTAGCTGGCAGGGTTACTCCCAAGCAGTTGGCTGCAAGTAAGACCTTCCAGCAAATGCCTATAAAAGCCAGTCATGGGAGACTATTTGATATGGAAGCAACAAGTCACCACCCAGTGAACTCTGTGACCACAGCTCCTACCTTCGCTTTGCCCCAATGACCTTCATACTGGCTTTGGACTTGGATCTTGGACCTGCTTGCTCTTGTGTATGACTTTAGACTGAAGGACTCTGCCTTGCCTGCGTTCTGGAACCCTGGCTTTGGACTGAACGACCATGCCTGGCATGACTTCTGGAACCCTGACTTTAGACCAACATTGACACTGACTCTGGACTCTGGCTACAACTGCACCCAAACCCCAACAATATCAAAAGCTAGAGAAAGGCTCAAAAAGGACATAAGCCACAGAACGGGCTGCATCATATGTTTAATTACTTCCAAGTAATTTGGCTGAGAATTGAACTGTAAAGGTTGGATTCAGACTAAATTTTCTGCTCATGGAAGGGACTTCTGTCAGTGGAACAGAACATTCCTGCCTCCTCCCTGCCCCTCAGCTGCAGACCATTGATCTCCCTGTGGAGCAGGGGGCTCTCAGGAACAGCATCAGAGGCAAACTGGGGGTCAGAGTAGGATGGGGAAATTACCCCACCACTTCTGTTAGTGGAAAATTTAGTCTGGATATAACCCTATATATAATTGCACCCCATTGAAACTCAGTGAGCTAAAGGACAACTAATGATGCCTTGTATTACAGCCATGGCCATCAACTAATCCAGGAAAACGAATACATCTTGATCTCTCATTGTAGTTCAAGTTACATTTACTAATTCACATGCTGAAAGATACTCAGGCATCTGAACACTTGGTTCATGTGTTGTATGCTATGAAGCTGTTTCCAATTCATGGTTACCCTATGAATTGGTTTTGACTTCCACAATGTCCAATTATTAACAGTCTTGCTCAGGTCTTGAAAACTGAAGGCCGTTGCTTCCTTTGTTGAGGAAATCCATCTCCTGTAGGGTCTTTCTCACTTTTCCTGCTGTCTTCAACTTTTCTTAGCATTTCTATCTTTTATAGTAGGTCTTCTCATGATATGACAAATATAATTGCCTCAGTTTAGTCATTTTAGCTTATAGGAAGAATTCAGGCTTGATTTGATCTAGAACCGACTTGATAGAGCTAATTTCACTATTTGCACAATTTTTGTAGCAATTTCACTCATTGTCCAATATTTGTATAATATTTATGGTATTTTACAATGTGTTTTAAAAATGTGTTTACAATGTGTTTTATGGTGTTTTACAAATCCTAACGCTCTGCCATACTGAGCAGCCCATAATCCATATCATTATTAATTTATTTTCAGCACTTGTACCCTGTGCACTCAGTCAATAGGGTCAACAAGGAAGACATCCCATAAGTAAAATATCTAAAATGAAATACTTTCCCGTAATTACAGTATACTTACATACTGTTCTGTTTTTATTTATTTTTTCTACCTGTTTATTCTTCTTTTAACGAATTAACAGCACAAAAGCCAAGCCCCTTCTCTCTTTGTACAGTAGTACAGTTTGTACAGCTTGTCAAGGATCTAATTCAGTGTGTGTTTTAAAATTAGTTTAACAAAGGTTTTTAAGATGCATACTGTGAATTTTTAAAAACACTTTCATTTTTTAAAGAGTCGTCTCTTATCCACCATCTCTTAACAATGGATCTCGTAAGAGATGGCAGGTAAGAAACAACTCTAAAAAATGAAAGTGTGATTTGAAAGTTCATAGTATGCATCTTAAAAATCTTTGTTACTAGTAAAGGAAGACATATATACTTTTACTAGAACATAAGTGAGAGAATCTGAAGTAAGTAAACTATAGTAGGAACCTCCTACCCTGCATCTACACCACCTATTAAGTTGCTGTACAGCACAAGTTCATGCAAAAGGACCTGCGCAATATGGGGTCTATGAAGGAACATTATCTATACAAAACAGCTTGGGAACACAAACAAGATTTCCTGGATGCAACCTAATTTTCATTGCACAAGCTTCTTATTGGAGGGGGGGGGGGGAGAATCTGCTCTATGTCCTGAATAATTTGTTTGGGTACTCTCAAATGCATACTTGGAAAGACCAGACTGTTTTTCTCTGAATGGCAGCCTTCTGACCCATTGCAGGGTGGGGAATAAAAACCTTCAATGTCTGGACTGTAGCCAATGTTTTCAGTATGTAATACAATTATTAATTGAGCTAAAACAAATCTCTGTGGTCTATGAACAGACAATACTATACAACCACACTATTATCATGATTACGCTGTTGTCTGTTGTAGGCCACAGACTCCACTTTCAATAAAACTGCTTTTTTCATTTGTATTCTAATTATGCAAGTCTCATCAAGGAAATTTTGACCATGCAATGGAACCCTATATAAGAAATATCAAAAACACATTTATTTAATTTGTATGTAAAACTCAAATCAAATATTTCTCAGAGATATGCTAGTTGGAGTCAACAGAATATTTTGTCTATAACACATACCAGACGTTGTGGAAATAACTTTAAACAGGAAGAACTTACCAATAATAATCACATAAACTAAGGCAATTACTGCTACAAGATCAATAATTGCTAAGCCTGCAACCATGACAGGAGCCTGTGGTGGAGGGCATGCTGTTGAAAAACAAAAACGGTACTTAAATTAGCATTTGTGGTTCTAAAATTCCTTTGTTTAAAACATAGCTAATGAAAAAGCATAGATATAATTCCATACTAGAAAAATCTTTTACATTGTGACCAGTTTTTTTAAAGGTATGGCTGGCTGAAATCTGTATTTCCCTGAAATCTGTATTTTTCCAGACTAGCATTGGAAGAAGCATCTTGAAGCTACACTTGCACATCTCTACTGTACAACAATCCATTTCAACTTGAGATTTTAAACAGAAGAAGTTAGACTAGGTGAAGGTTTACAAGATTCTAGCAAAATTAAATATATACAAAGGAGCAACCACTGCTCTTTGAGTCAATGTGTATCTGCTTATGGACTTCCGGTCTGTGGCTCGGTGATGGCAGACGCTCTCCCCTACCTCTGGGGAAGTGATTCGCGCTCCAGTGGAGCTGGAGGGGTGGCACCTCAAGTGGCACCCCCAGGTGAGCCTTAGTTAAAGGCTCCAAGCCGGGGGCGCTGGGGAGGGGCGACCTCTTCGAGGCGTAATGCCGGAGAATTGAGGCGCTCCTTCTTGCCCCAATCGGTCCACCCACTGCGAGGTTCAGTTTTACACCAAGCATAGCCGATGCCGACTGGGACAAGCAGAGAAGGTCAGCGAATAAGCGTTGCTACAAGGGGTCTATGTATAGATCGGCAATGAAGTGGAGAAAGAGCCAAGCAGAAAAGTTTTAAAAGTGAGTTCTCCCCCCCCCCCATGGAAAAGCGGCGTCCGGAAGGAATTCCAGACGTAAACAAATGAACTGTTGTATATAAACGGAGGGGGGAGGAGAGAAGGGGAATCGTCAAAGTGTGTAAGAGACTTAGCTGTGTTTGCGAAGATAAATGCGTCTCTTTTGAAGAAGGGTGAAAGAGGTCCTTCTAGTGTAAACAAAGCTGAAAATGGCCGGCACGCGAGGCAAACTGAGCAGAGGGCCAGGACGAGGTGGTCAAAGTCCGAGAGGGGAAGAAATGGGTGATGTGTTCTCCATGCTATCGGAACTGCTCAAGCTGATTAATGAGAGGCTCGATGGTATTAACCAACAGATGACCGTTTCAAACCAAAACTTGGCATAGCAGCAACAGAAGATTGCCGAGTTGACAAAGAAATCGATGCAAACAGAAGAAAAACTTAAAGAGACGGTACATGACACCAAGAAAGTTAAAAAGAAGTTTGGTCTGTTGGAACAGCGGCAAGACTTTCAGTAAAGAAGTTTGCTGAACCTACAAATGGAGAAAGCAAACAAGACACTCAGATTTCAGGGGATTGCTGAAGTGCAAGGAGAAACTTGAAGAAAATGATGGTAGAGCTCATCGCGCCAGCGGTGGGGGTATCAACGGCAGAAGCAGAATCGGAAATTGAGGTGATTTATTGGTCATACTCAAAATATATAAAGCGGAACAACCTGCCGGGTGAAATTGTTGTCAAGTTTCTCCGAAGACAGACTAGGGATGATATCCTGAGAGTGACAGCAGTAAGTCCCCTGAAGCTGGGAGCAACAGTCGTCAGGGTCCTAAAGGACACCCCGTTTGAGGTTCGTCAGAAAAGGAAAGCGTACAAAGACTTGATTTCAATCCTGCAGATCAATCAGATTCCGTATTCTTGGAATTTTCCTGAGGGTGTCGTGTTTAAATACAGAGATAAAAGGGAGAAAATCGACTCAGTCTTAAAAGCGGATGAGTGGATGAAACGGCATTTTGGATCGAAGGAAGAGGAACAGCAGGAAGGAGACGGCGGAGCAGGCAACGTAGAAGACACGGACGAAGACCAAGGGGCAGTAGGAGGTGCTTCGACCAGAGAGACATATGACTTGCGACACAGAGGACCAAAGTAACTCTTTATAAAATAAAAGCTCGCAAATGACGAAGATGATGAAAGAGACTCGATGCACACTTGAGAAGCTGGATAATACTAACACGGACTGACTAATTCTTTTACTCACTGATTTAAACGAAAAGTTATAAGATTTAATACTAACTGAATACTAACTGTTAAGGACCTTCCCTCTTGGGTTTTTAATTATAGTGTGGGTTTAATTTACTGTCCTTTTATCCTGGGGTACTTTTCCCCCTCCCCCTTTCTTTTTCTGTTAGTTTGTAGGTGTAACAAAAATAAATAAAGCTACCCTGCCTTCAGGGGATTTTAAAAAAAATGTGTATCTGCTTATGATTTCAACTCTGCTATGATCAGACAGAGACTGACTTGAGCAAGCAATCCCTCTTAAACTTGTTCCTAGTGTTTGTCCATGTGGATGTTTAATTATTACAAAAAAAGGTTGCCTGAGCTACCAACAAGGACAAATGGGGACTGTGTATGTGAACTAGTGCTGTTGTTTAGGCTATGATAGTGTCACAAGTATGAATGAGGAGCCATCCACTGATACCTTTATCCAGGATGTCTGTGAATTACAAGAATGAGCAGAAGGAAAAATTACATTGGAGATGCCACTGTGATGCAGGGGCCAGCACATATCAGACTTTTGATATGTCCAAGATATTTTGAAAACATTTCACCAAACACAAAGGATGGCATTTGCAACCCTTCTTAAATGGTTTGTGTTGATCATCTAAGGGAGTCATCCTATAGATGAATGAACACTTGGGGAATGAGAAGCAGAACACCCGTTTCACTGAGGTGGAGAAAAGACAGCATATGTGAATGCTCTTAAGCTTCAGGAGCGTTTGTGTTTTAAAAGCCTTTCTTCTTGTGAGGACTACAAAGCGCTCCTCAACCAGAGACAAATTTGTAAGTTTTTGTACATGACAAACAGCCTACTATATATGATAATATATAATATAAAGGTTGTCCCTCTGTAAACTTTCTGGGAAGACAATGTTTGCATCACCTGTACTTATGTGATACAATAAAAAATAAAATACAAGGATACATTTGCTTCAAAATTAAGGATAGCAGACACAGACATGCTGTGTAAAGTAGTTTGATAATACAAAACACTTATGGAATGAAGCAGAGACCTATCCAAATGAATCATCCACGCTCACTGCTGTAGAAAAGTCCCAAGTCTTACTCTAACATGTACATGCACATGCATTTCCCATTAGTATTCCTGGTCAAGTACATAAGCTAATTACTTGAGAACCATGCAAGAAAAACATCTTTAGAAGTTATGGATCCAAAATCAGCTGAAAAAAGAGGTTTGTGAATACATGTCCACGTGTTTCAATAATTACATGCAAGAAAAACATATTTAGAAGCTATGGATCCAAAATCAGCTGAAAAAAGAGGTTTGTGAATACATGTCCACGTGTTTCAATAATTACATTGCTTTCTTTAAGTTAGAACTTGTAACACAAAATGCCTGAAATAATCCTCAGCTTAATGTATTTAAATACTACTATTAGAGAGAGACGTTCTTGATAAAAGGCTAAAGCAGAAACTCCACTTTCATCTTCAAGAGAAGACACAGCATAGGTCTTCTGCTTTTTATTTATTTATTTATTTATTTTAGAATGGGACAGGAAGAGGAGAAATTGCCAGAATCTGGATTTCGAAGAACTGCCCACATAAGATGCCACATAAACCAAAGTCAGTACATTTCTATTGAAAACTGTCATCTACTATGGATAGGCTTGTGCTAAAAAAAGAGACATCATAAAACAAGAAAAATAAATGTCAAAGTCTTGGCAATGAATTTGATGCAAATAACACACAAACTCAATTTACACAATCTTACTGGAAATGCACCCATATCTGTGACCTTATTATAGCCAGTTTTTCCTTTGCTTTCTTTTTAGCAACATGCTGTGTGAGGCTACAGAAGACTGCGTATTTGTACTAACTGTATCTAGTATTAAGCATGCATAATACAGTATGCATAGCAAATAGGTCAGTGCTTGCAGCCTGTTTTATTTGCCACACACTACATGTAGTTTTAGCTGTAATGGCATAAGCTAGTAATTGTGTCACTGCACTGAAGGCTGATTTATAAAATTTGATTCTAATTATTATAAAATTAAGTTTCTAAACAACTTTTCTTCTGTGATACATTTTACTTCTTTTTAAAAAGGAAAAAAAGCTTTAATTTTTTGCTTTTAAGGCTACAGATATTTTTTCATGACAAAAAAGGCATAATGCCCTCCAAATATCACCAAAACAGCACAGTCAATATAAACACAGAATATGCCATCATTATTTCAGGTTAGCCAACCTTAAAAAATTACCTTTAAAAACTCTCCAGGTATTTCTCTGAATTTTATTTTTTCAACACTAAGGATTTGCGCCTGAAAAAATGTTGAAATAACTTGGGGATGCTCTGGGAACTTCTTTAAACAGTTAAAGGGATGGTTAAACGATAATTAATCTAGCATAACCGACTTAAGTTCATTGTATTATTAGTAGCTTTTTGAAAATAGCATGGTGATAAGCTGATGTCTTGATCTCCTATCCTTGGGTTTTTAGTTAGTTGTGGGTCTTTTTTCTTTTTTCCCTAGATGTAGTTTCCCTTCCCTATATTTTCTGTTGTAGTTTTGTAGTCTGTAAAAAAATCAATAAAAACCTCCCCCCAGGGGGATGGGGGAAAAAACAAAACACTAAGGATTTCCCAGTTCTTGTCTCCTGTTTCTAGCTTTTTGTTAACACATAAACCTTTTTGTTGAAGGTAACACTTTTAGCATGCATCTAAACGTATAAATAAGTCAAGATTTATCTTCTACTGCAACATCAGAAACTGTAGATGTGTATTCCTGCATGCATAGCATGTACACATACACAAAAAGTTTGTGGACACAAATTAAAATAATGACAAAAAGGTCAGTAGTGGCTTTGGGTGATGCTCTAGGACACACAGTGTTACCAAAGTTAATAATTTAAAGCCATCCCTTTTAGGTTTGGCTTCCAAGATGCAGCAATGCATGGAACAGGCATGCTAATGAAAATGTATCAAAACCTCCAGGCCATTGTTTGTTCACAAGATAGAACAGTAATAACAGAATGCTCATAGATTCTGTTCTATGAAATCCTTTGTGGATTTCACAAATCCTTGTGGATTTCACAGTGCAGAAAGCTGTTTTGTAGGATTTTCCTCAGTGTGCATGCAAACAGGCTCCTCTTGAAAGCATAAAAAACAAATTTAAAAAACCCACAAAAATGCAAAGAGATATTAATACCATAAAGTAAATACACTGCTTACCTGATACAGACATAGCAAATCCAGTCACAGCAATTACATATCCAAGTGCTTTCAAAACTAGCAACATAACTGCAAAGCATGGTGGTTTCTCAAAAACTGGAAAAAAATAAACATTTTATGCTTGGAAACCAGAATCGCAAAGGCCCACAGAAGCATTTAAATGAATAACAATAACAACAACAACAACAATAATAATAATTTCAAATGTTAGGTAAATCCATGGAAATGCAACACCAATATTTCCTGAATGGGATAACACATATAAACAAACAAAAACAATCAGAACTGACCACACGCAGACACACAAAACCTCTTAGTGCTAAGCTTTATAATATAACACTGTACCACAACAGATAAAAGCTATGAAATATGCCAATGGTACATCAACAAATAATCACATGTCATGAACTAGCCAATTTTTACCAATTTGCAGCCTGCCTGCTTAAATCAGAATTAAGAAGGTTTGGACTCACAGACAAAGTCTTACTGGGTTAGATGTCAAATGGTCTGCCTAATTCAGTATCCTATCTCTAATAGTGAAAGTAACAGCAAAGCTACCTTTCACTGAGTTGCAGGGATGAAACCAAAATCTCTCTGTATAGAGTACATACTGCAATGGCATGACCCTGAGGCAAGCTGCATCTCTGAAAACTACCACTGTTTCCACCTACAAGTCCAAAGAAGTTTTCTGGGACAGGATCTAGGACTGGAATTGTACCCAATTACCACATTACTACAAATCCCTCCCTTCTCCCCACAAATCACATTAAATCATTAGACATTCAGGAGGCAGAAAATTAGCAGATTCTTACCTGAGTCTAAGAGAATGTAGAGAAGGGGTACTAAAATGACAGCAGGGAGTACAATTAAGCTAAGTCCGATTTGATTTGATGTTGCAAATCCATCTGTAAGAAATCAGTTAAAATACAAAAACAGCCACCATGAAGCATAAGAAAATCAAAGGATATTTGTACATCTTTATGTTAAGAACAGTACAGATTTATTGCAAGCCTTCTGGTCACTCGAGCTAGATCTTACATAAGAGTATTACCCTACCCTACTGCCCTGTAACCCAGAAGCCACTGCACGGAGAAATAAATGAAATCCTGAAAAAAATATAGTTCAGTCAACAGATACTGAATTCTTATGATCCACACTATTCTGAGCAGGGAAACATTAATACTCCAGGAGAGGCAAAAAAGCGGAACTGGATTGGATCCATCATAAGAACATTACTTAAGAGTACAATACTATAAAAGAAGAATCAAATCATAAAGCCAATCTATTTACATGCAGCCTACAGGGGAAATCAGTACAAAATAAAGACATATTTGTTAAATATGTATGCAAGTATGAGTATTAAACAGAACTCTAGCAGAATCCAAATCAACAGGGGGGGGGGCAAAAATGTGAAGATTTCTAAAATAGCTAAGTGGTGGGTGGACTTTAATCTCCTAAATTAGTGTTGCTTTTTCCTGAACAACTTAAACAGAATACTGGATTTGTATTCCGGATATCCTGTTACAGGCCACCTGGTTAAGTACTGTGCTACTTTTTCATTGTTTTTATGTCTTTTGTTAATGTTTTAAAGATAAAGCTTGTAAAGCAAAGATATAAAGCAAGAATGAACATTTGCCATGAGAGAACAAAACTTGATGCTTCCTGTATATAATATTAAATGTTGTCTATGTTTTATATAGTGCCTAGTACAGGAGTCCCCAGTCTTTTTTAGCCTGAAAGTACCTTTGGAAATCTGACACCAGGTGGTGGCCATAATAATGGCTCAGAAGGCCTCAGGAGGTACAGCCAAACACAAAATATCAAGGAGTGAGGTTAAGCTTAATTCTAATAGTAACTCTTCAACATTTCAGGCAGAAGCTAGGCTTAACAGGAGCCCTGAACATGTTATGAAAAAATGTTGTGGGAAAAAAAATATTTTCTTACTTACACAGGGATTACTTTCAGTCACACAGTGAAAGTCCTTGTGCTGTGGTGGTGGCTGCTGCCACAGAATGTTTTTAAAAATCTGCACAGCCTGTCAGATCTTCAGTGGCCAATCAGAAGCTTTGCTGGGCCAAAGACCTGCCAGGCCCCGCCCACATTCTAGAAACACCTGGTGGGCATGAGGAAAGTTGTCAGCAGGCATCATGGGGTCCATAGGCACCACACTGGGGATTTCTAGCCTAGTGTATTGCCTAGTGTATTGCCATCTGTTTCAATGTAATTAATGTGTTCAATTGTTTTACTTGATTATTGTTTTTAATATTATGTATAGCACTCAGAGCCCTACAATAGTAGGGATGGGGCAATTCATAAATTTAATTAACAATAATAACAATAATACTAATAATAATAGTGATAAGTATTTGTGACTAAATATGATAATGGCATGGATAAAAAACATTATACTTAAATCTGCTTCTCACTGTGCTATCCTTGGCCGAGTTGATTCCTTCTAAGACCATTGAAAGTCAATGGGTTTTGGGTTATATGGTCAGTGACTCTTCGTAGCTCTGAAGTGGTATATGATAACTACAGCAAGAATGACGTATGCTCAGAATTGGAAACAGCAAGAAGTCCCGAAGATTGAAGATTGGATTAAAAAATTATTATTTTCAGTTGAAATGGACAAACTGACAAGAAAGTTGAATAATATGGAAGCAGAAGATTTCTATAATGACTGGAAGGATCTAAAAGAATACTTAGAAAAGTATTGGGAAATAAAAGACAATTTGTTTAGTTTTAATAATTATTAATCATAGAATGCTTGGGAGATAGGATAAGTTAAAAATTAATTACTATAGTGAAATAATAGTTACCTAGTGAATTACAAAAAGAAAATTGTTGTTGTAAAAATTAATAAAGAGATGGGCAGGAGGTCGAAGCACTGTGGGAAGCCATATATTAGGGAGGGGAAAGGGAGGTGAGTAGGGTATAAAAGGGACAAATGTAAAATGAATGTTTATATCTTAAATAAAAAATTTTTTGACAAAAAATAAATAAATGGAGGGTTGTTCTTGGGGTCTCTGTACCATGATATTTTCTTAGTCAGTAGTAGGGATGGCAAACAGAGCTGTTCCCTTGTGATTCCAGGCACTAGGCACAAATTAAACAGGTTGCTTACCAGTAACTGGTGATCTTTGAGTGGTCATCTGTGCATTCACACCAATGGGATCTAGTGCGCCTGCGCTGGATCTGCCGGTGCTGTAGCAAGCTCTTTTAAAAAAGGATTTTCGTGCCCAGTCTCTCTGGGCATGCGCAGGAGCCCCAGTGCGCATGCCCAGAGGGGTGGGTGCGGACATCCTGCCAGTTCTTACAAACCGCCACGTATCAACTCCTAATAAAACAGGTAGAAGAAGACAGCAGCGGGGCAGGAGGGCGGGTGATGTGAATGCACAGATGACCACTCAAAGATCACCAGTTACTGGTAAGCAACCTGTTTATCTTCTTCGTGGTCTCTGTGCTTCACACCAATGGGAGATTAGCGAGCAGTAGCCTACCTGGAGGTGGGTGCTGTCAGGTGTTTACTGCTTAGCCGATGATAAAACCTGACGTCCCATATTGTCACCGGTGGTTCTGCGGACGTCTAGGGCGTAGTGCCTGATGAAGGTATTAGGCGTGGCCCAGGTTGCGGCTTTGCAAATGTCTTGCAGCTGGACTCCCTTCAGAAATGCAGTGGATGTTGCAACAGCCCTGGTGGAATGAGCCCGCACCGGGCCTGGCAACGGCTGTTTCGCCAGTAGGCAGCATAGTTGTATCAGAC
>NW_015174849.1:1417681-1461826 GCF_001447785.1 Gekko japonicus
CAGATATCCCTCTCAATCGTAGGAAGGCTGCGACGACGATCATTGTCTTTGTAAATACCCATGGGGCGCTGGAGAGGCCGAAAGGAAGAGCCGTGTACTGGAAATGATGGTGGCCAATTGCAAATCTCAGGAATTGGTGGTGGGAGGGGTGGATAGTGATATGGAAGTATGCATCCTGGAGGTCGAGGGTGGCCATCCAGATGCCTCCTTGGAGTAATGGCAAAATTTGTTGTAGGGACACCATGCGGAAGTGGTGGTAGGTTACGAACCTGTTCAGTTCTCTGAGGTCCAGAATGGGACGAAGACCTCCATCTCTTTTCGGGACTGTGAAATATCGGGAATAGAATCCCGTTCGTTGGAGTTGAGATGGAACAGGCTCGATAGCTCCCTTTTGCAGAAGGAGGGACACCTTTTTGAGGAGAGGTGGTGTGGGTGGTGTGAGGACGACTATAGGTGTATGGGGTATGAGATTGAATTGGATCTTGTAGCCCTGGGTTAAGATGGAGAGAACCCACTCGTCCGAAGTGATGTGACGCCATGAACGGATGAAGGGAAATAGACGGGTTTGTGCTGACTCGGGAACAGGGAAGTCAAAAGCTCTGTTTGGTTGACTTGGCCTGCTTGGAACGGGACGTTTGCTGGGTAGGGCCAGCCTTCGTTCTTTGGAAGGAGGACTTTTGGCTATCGGAGTATGATCTAGGTTTCCATCTCGTATCTGGAGACTGACGGGATGTTGTGCCCCTTTGCCAAGGACGGGACCATGTTCGCGTCTTATTTGGGTGCCGAGTCGTGGAAGAGATCCCTAGAGATCGGGAGGCCTTAATGCTCTTGTCCAGGTCCTGCAACGAGGAATCCGTAGTTGCGTGAAATAGGCCCAGACCATCAAAAGGCATATCTTTGACTAATGAACGGGTGTCGAGAGAAGTGGTTCTCAGCCATGAATGTCGTCTTAAGTGCCACCGCCGAAGCCATGGTCTTTGAGGAGGCTTCCAAAACGTGTTTGGTCGTGGTTAACTGCTGTTTAGCGACCACCATGCCTTCTTTCTGGAGCAGTTTGGCAGCATACAACTTGTCTTCAGGCAGATGCACCAGGAGATCGGACATCTGTTCCCACAGGGTATACTGGTACCTATTCATACATGCGAGATAGTTTGACGCCTTCACAGCCAACGCTCCCGTTGAAGAGAAGCGGCGGCCAAAAGCATCCAACTTTTTAACTTCCCTGTCAGCAGGAGCTGAATGTGACTTTTTTGACTTGGATGACGAGGTGACGACTAATGAGTTTGGTTGTGGGTGGGAAAGTAAAAACTCTGCCTCAGGTTGCTGTATGCGATACATATGGTCTAATTTCTTAGTAGAGTTGGGGGCGGACGACGTTTTTTGCCAGGGGTTTTTTGCGGCTTGTAGCAAGACGGATGACACGGGGAGTTCGACGACTGAGGACGTGTCCAGTTGGACGATATCATATAAAGAATCCATAGATTTTCCATGAGGAAAACCTTTAAGCGCGCTGCTCTATTTTTCCTGGTTTGATTCGAAAACTGAGCACAATGTTCGCAGGAGTCTGGATTGTGGGTTTCACCCAGGCAGAAGATACAGTACTTATGACCGTCCGGAGGAGCCAATTTACTACCGCAGCTGCGGCAGCGATTAAAAAATCCCCACTTCTTCAATTTTTTAGTCTTTCTCTCCATAGACTAAGAGGCGTTGAAGAGTCTTAGCGGTAAGGAGAGCGTGGGGGGGGCAATGGCCCAAAGGCCTGAGGTAATTTTACCTGAGACGACGAAAACAAAAGTTCTCCTTTTTTAAAAAATACAACAAGAAAAAAGAAAACTGAAGTAAAACTGAGAGAAAAAATAAGAGCTAATCGCTAAAAAGCGACAAAAAACAGCGATCCAACCAGACCTCTCAAAGAAAGGGTCTGCTCAGCGCGGCGGTAAGGAAAGAACTGGCGGGATGTCCGCGCCCGCCCCTCTGGGCATGCGCACTGGGGCTCCTGCGCATGCCCAGAGAGACTGGGCATGAAAATCCTTTTAAAAAAGAGCTTGCTACACCACCAGCAGATCCAGCGCAGGCGCACTAGATCCCATTGGTGTGAAGCACAGAGACCATGAAGAAGATCATTAAATTATGTCCAGGTGGTAAAAAAAGACTGTCAAAGAGGAATCATACTTTAAAAGAAGAAGATCAAACAAGTAAAAAACAATTTACACTCATTGTTCACAACCCAGAGTTCTTCAAGAGTACTAAGTTCAAGAACTGAACAGAAGAACTGCATGATTTTAAATGGGGCTCAGGAATCAACTGCCATTTTATTTATTTGCAAAACTGATATGCTACCACTCCAGGAACCTCTCTGAGTTAGCTTACAAAGTAAAGCAAAACAATAAAATGACAAGAAAAACAGCATCAATATTATCAATAATAAACATGCCATCAAAAACAGGCTGGAATATAGAAAGCATAAAAAACAGCCTAAATATGGTATTCATGCAATAATCTTCAGGCTAGAAGTCCACCACAAAAACAGTCCAAACAGATGAATCCCCCTTAGTTTGTAAAAAGAAATGTTTTGGACTAGTGCTGAAGGAAGAGTAAGGTAGGTGCCAGGCAAGCCTCCAGGGGAAGGGCATTCCAAAAGTGAAGTGCCATCACTGATAAAGCCCTATCTCTGATCAAGGCCTACCTCACCTCTTTAAATGGGACTTGTGAAATGGATCTTAACTGACAGGATGGACAGTACAGAAAAGGCAGTCTTTCAAGTATCCTGGCCTCAAGTCATTTAGGATCCCTAAGGCAAGAACCAGTCCTTTGAACTGTTCTCATCCAGAGGACATCCAGTGCAAATCGACATCCAGTGCAAATGTTTCAGCACCTTGGATTCCTCTATGTCGCCCCTGACAATAGCCTGGCCACCACATTTTGGACCCACTGAAGTTTCTGCAGTTTTCAAAGGCAGCTCCAGATATAGCACATTGTGGCAATCTAACTAGGATGTGATCAGAGCATGGATCACTGTTGCCAGATCATGTTCTTCAAGAAAAACCCATAGCTGATAAAAATCATTATGTTCCATGAAGGTGACCCGAGGTTCCAGCCATAGGAGCACCCCCAAGCTATGAATCTGCTCCTTTAACGGGAATTTATCAACCAGTGAGGTTGATAAAAGGGAACACAGGCTGTGACAAATAAAATGCAAGTCTGTGATCAGGCAGACAAAAAGGGAATATGAGGAGCATATAGCAAAAAACATAAAGACCAACAATAAAACTTTCTTCAAATACATTAGAAGCAGGAAACCAGCCAGGGAGGCAGTGAGGCCCTTGGATTACCAAGGGGTACATAAGAACATAAGAGAAGCCAATGTTGGATCAGGCCAATGGCCCATCCCGTCCAACACTCTGTCACACAGTGGCCAAAAATACCAGGTGCCATCAGGAGGTCCAGCAGTGGGGCCAGGACACTAGAAGTACTAGAAGGTCACTAGGAGTACTGAAGGATGATAGGGAAATGGCTGAGAAGCTGAATGCATTTTTTACCTCTGTCTTCATTGTGGAAGATGAGAAGTGCTTGCCCACTCCAGAACCGTTGATTTCGGGAGGAGTGTCGAAAGACCTAAGTCAGCTTGAGGTGATGAGAGAGGAGGTCCTACGACTGATAGACAACTTAAAAACTGATAAATCACCAGGCCCAGATGGCATACATCCGAGAGTCCTGAAAGAACTCAAATGTGAACTTGTGGATCTCCTGACAAAAATAAGTAATCTTTCAATAAATTCTGCCTCCATTCCTGAGGACTGGAAGGTAGCTAATGTCACTCCCATCTTTAAAAAGGGTTCCAGAGGAGATCCAGGAAATTACAGGCCTGTCAGTCTGACGTCGATACTGGGAAAGTTGGTGGAAACTATTATTAAGGAAAGAATTAGTAGGCACATTGATTAACAAAAACTACTGAGGCAGACTCAGCATGGGTTCTGTAAGGGAAGATTTTGTCTCACTAACCTGTTAGCGTTTTTTGAGGGAGTGAACAAACATGTGGACAAGGGGACCCAATAGATGTTGTTTACCTTGACTTCCAGAAAGCTTTTGATAAAGTTCCTCCTCAAAGGCTCCTAAGTAAGCTCAATAGTCATGGGATAAAAGAACAACTTGTGGATCAAAGCAACTTGTGGATCAAAGACTGGCTAATTAATAGGAAACAGAGAGTGAGTATAAATGAAAAATTTTCTCAGTGGAGGGTGGTAAGCAGTGGGGTACCACAGGAATCAGTACTCGGTCCAATGCTTTTTAACTTGATTATTAATGATCTGGAGTTGGGAGTAAGCAGTGAAGTGGCTAAATTTGCAGATGACACAAAGTTGTTCAGGGTGGTGAGAACCAGGGAGGATTGTGAGGCACTCCAAAGGAATCTGTCGAATATGGGCAAGTGGGCATCAATGTGGCAAATGGTGTTCAATGTGGCCAAGTGCAAAGTGATGCACATTGGAGCCAAAAATCCTAACTATAAATACACGTTGATGGGGTCTGCACTGGCAGAGACTGACCAAGAGAGAGATCTTGGAGTCATAGTAGATAACTCAATGAAAATGTCGAGACAGTGTGTGAATGCAATAAAAAAGGCCAAAGCTATGCTGGGGATTATTAGGAAGGGAATTGAAAACAAATCAGCCAGTATCATAATGCCCCTGTATAAATCAAAGTTGCGACCTCATTTGGAGTACTGTATACAGTTCTGGTCACCACACCTCAAAGAAGAATATTATAGCTTTGGAAAAAGTGCAGAAAAGGGCAACTAGAATAGTAAAAGGGTTGGAACACTTTCACTATGAAGAAAGGTTAAAACGCTTGGGGCTCTTTAGCTTGGAGAAACGACAGCTGAGGGGTGACATGATCGAGGTTTATAAGATTATGCATGGGCTAGAGCAGGTAGAGAAAGAAGTACTTTTCTCCCTTTTCCACAATATAAGAACTAGAGGGCACTCAATGAAATTAATGAGCAGTAGGCTTAGAATAGATAAAAGCTGAGCAGTCGGGTTAGAATGGATAAAAGGAAGTATTTCTTCACCCAAAGAGTGATTAACACATGGAATTCACTGCTACAGGAGGTGGCGGCGGCTACAAGCATGGACGGCTTCAAGCGGGAACGGGATAAACATATGGAGCAGAGGTCCATCAGTGGCTATTAGCCACAAGGTATAGATAGGAACTCTCAGGCTGGGGCAAGTGATGCACTATATTCTTGTTACTTGGGGGGGCAACAGTGGGAGGGCTTATAGTGTCCTGGCCCCACTACTGGACCTCCTGATGGCACCTGGTAGTTTTGGCCACTGTGTGACAGAGTGTTGGACTAAATGGGCCATTGGCCTGATCCAACATTGGCTTCTCTTATTTTTTTATGTATAAAAGATGTTAATCTTACCATTGTTGCACATTCATTTACTTTATTCTTCAATTCCTTCAGGTCTAGACATTTCACTGCCTTCCATGTTGCTGCAAATATTCCTCTTGCCACCCTTGCCGTATATTTAAATAATTCACTGTTTATTTTTGTAATATTGCTTGGTAAAATATTCTTACATGTCCACCCAGGGGTCATTTCGTAGAAAAAGAGCTAGGGGAACTCATTAGCATAACTCATTAACATATGCCACACCCCCTGACATCAGGGGCCTGGCGGTGGACCTGCAAGGCCGGCGGAAGTGCGAGGAAGCCCCGCCAAGGCCCTCCCTGGCCCCAGGCAGGCAGGAGTGGGGAGAGGCGGGGAGGAAGCAACTTACCCTCCCTCTTCTCCTGCCTCCTCCTGGCTGAATGAGGGCTGGAAGCAGGGTGGCCAGAAGCAGGGGCGGGACTTCATCGTGTGCCCCGCCCCCTGCACTTCGCCCGGGGGAACTGCGTTCCCCCGCGTTCCCCCCAAAATGACCTCTGTGTCCACCACATGTGATAACATGTTGCATCTGTATTTTTCCAGCACTTCTCATAATAGTCTTTATTTGTCTTCACTATATCTTTAGGGATAATATACCATCTAAAGAACATTTTATACCAATTCTCCCTGAATATTTGACATTCAGTAAACTTAATTTCATTAGTTCATAGATTTTTCCAGAGTCATGTGTATTTTCTCCAAAATTTTGCATCCATTTTATCATACAGTTTTTTATTTGCTCTGTTTCAGTGTCATATTGCAATAACATTTTATAAATTTTTCCGAATAGGATCTCCGGTGACAAATTGTTCAAAAGTCGTTTTCTTTGTTAACCCCCTTCTTTAGCTATTTGTTCTTTGAATTTGGATACCATTTGATGATATAACAACCACGGAATATTTTTTCTTTCATCTTGAACTGCTTGCCAGGATTTTATTTTTCCTTGTTTATCCATCACATACTCATGAGTTATATGGTCAATTTTCTTTCTTGTATTATTGTCACAATAAACATCAACTGGGGATGTCAATGGCAAAGTTGGCGGACATTTTATTTCTGCACTTAAACCATATCCTTAATAGACCATCCCTCAAGATACGATTACCATCTTGTATCTGAATTATCTGTAGTGATTTCTTAATCCATAGGTAATTACATATTCCTTCTTTAATATCAACGATCTCCAATTTAACATTCCTTTGATTTGAGTTTGAGGTGCGGCTGCTTGGCGATATAACTTGATACAAATATCAAGTACAGCTAAACCTCCTCTTTTTTCATCCTTTAATACTTTAAATTTTATTCTTGGCTTCTTTCCACTCCAAACAAAGTTGTTTATCATTTTCTGCCATTTTAAAAAATATTTTCATCTATTCAAATTGGTAATGTTTGAAACAAAAAAGTCAACATGGGCCCCATTCATACAAGGCAGTTTGGGCCGGGAGCGGGCCGGTTTGGAGGCGCATCAGACGGGCGCGATCCCACAGCAACATCTGCCTGGCGTCGCACTCCCGCCTCCAACCTGGCCGTTCCCCCGATGAAGCGCGTCAAAGATGAACCACCTACTTCGGTGGTTCATCCGGTTGAGGCGCTTCATCCTGGCTGTGGGATCGGCGGCGCGTCTTTCCGCCGTCGCATCCCCGGTCCCCTGCCATACTGCGCATGCTCAAGCATGCGCAGTACGGCAGCCTCCCCCTCCGACTAGTGTCTTCCTCCCCGGCATCTGATCGTGCCGGGGAGCAACGGAGCGCAGCAACCAGGATCCGTGGGATCCCGCCGAGGCGTTTCTTTTTTGGCACGGCTTTTAAAAGCCGCGCTTCGCCCCGTCTTTTCCCTGCCGTGTGGCAGGGGCCTTTGGTAATTATATTCATTTTGACTGCATAAATTCTTCCTAACCACAAAATTTTCAATCTTTTCCATCTTTTTCCATCTTCAATAATGCTTCCCCAAACTTTCTGATAATTATCTTTATAAAGATTACCATTTTGTTCTGTTACATATATTCCCAGATATTTTATTGATTTTATAGTCACAACACATTCTATTATTTTTTCTATCTCTTCTTCTTCTGCTTTGGTTGCCACTTATAACATTATCTTTGTCTTCTTTTTATTCAATTTATATCCGGAATAAGTTCCAAATCTAATTATTTCTTCCACTGTATATTATTTCCACTGTATATTTCAGAACAGTCTATTCAGCCCTCAAGTGGTTTAACCAACAGCACCTCCTTGTCAGGACTAAGTTTCAGTTTATTGGGTCTCATTTATCCAATCAGTCTAGGCACCTGTTCAAGACTTCCACAGACCCACCCAATTCGCTGTTAAGTAAAAACAGATATGGATGTTATCTGCATATTGCTGGTGCATCACTCCAAAAGCCTGAACAATCTTTCCCTCTGGTTTCAAGCAAATATTAACCAGCATGGAGGACAAGATGGATCCCTGCAAGACCCAGAGTATACATATCATGGGTCCAAGCCGTAATCCTCCAGCACTATCTTCTGGAATCAGCCAGTCAAGTGAGAGCAGAATCAGTGAAGCACTGTGCCCAAATTCTCACAGTCCAGCCACCTTCTTCAAAGGATACTATATGATCAATGGTACTGAGATCAGTTGATATATCCAAGACAATCAAAAAGGATGTAATATCACTGTCAATCTCCTGGCAAACATAAGCAGTCAGGGTGACTAAGGCTATTTCTGTCCCAAACCCAGGGTCTAGAAAATCCTTCAAGACCACCTCTTGCTCAAACATACTGTCTAAGAATGGAATGTGGGTGGTAGTTGTTTAGGACATTTGGGTCTAGGGATGCCTTCTTCGTGAACACTCTCATAATGGGCTTTTTCAAAACAGTTGGAACTAGGGACGTTCACTCAGATATAACCAAGCCAAATATATATTTAAAAAACACTTTATTGGTCTCTCAAATATAACCAGGATTTTTCAGGATAGAATACAAAGGCATCCAATGAAACTGATGGGCAGTTCAGTACAGGCAAAAGAAAATACTGTTTTACACAGAGAGTGATTAAAATGTGGAATTTGCTGCCAGAGGATGTAGTGATGGCCACAGGAATAAACAGCTTTAAAAGGGGATTAGATAGATTTATGGAGGATAGGTCTATCAATGGCTTCTAGCCATGGTGACTGAGGGGAACCTCCACATTCAGAGACACTGAGCCTCTCAATCTCTGAGCCAGGAGTTAACATCAGGGGAAGGCCTCAGCCTCTAAGCCCTGTTGTTGGCCATCCAGAGGAATTGCTTGGCCACTGTATGAGACAAGATGCTCTACTAGATGGACCATTGGTCTGATCCAGCAGGGCTCTTCTTAGTTCTTAGGATACCAAAAATTGGGTCCCCCAAAATCCTGGAAATATCCAGGATTAACCAGAAATATCAGAAGCCAGCGCTTGCAGGCACCCTAGGCTGATCCTCCCCCTTTTTTCCCTTCTTTCCCCCCTGTGTGTCTATGTCTCCCGGGGCTTGGTATTGGCTTGTCAGGCTGCTTTAAGAAAGGTTCTGCCAGTTTCAAATGCTATTTTCTGTTTTTTAAAAAGTTAATTCTTTGCTGAAGTTGGTTTGTACTAGGTTCATGCGGGAGTTGGTTTGTGCTAGGGGTTTGGGGTGGGGCTAGATTCTCATGTTTTACATAGGTCAAGACCCTTGAATTTTACATGTCAAGATTTTCACATTTTATATTGTTTCAGATTCTCAGGTTTTATATTGGCTGGGTTTAGCAATAGTTTGCAATAGCCTTCCCAAGGTTCTCAGATTATTGGGGGGGGACGGGTTTCCTCCATAGGAAACAATGGAGGACAGTTGGGGGCACCTTGTTCAGGGACCTATAGAATTGGACCCTGTGATACACCTGACTTAAACTCTGGGGGTTATTTAAAGAACACGCACCAGCAGCTCCCCTGAAATTTTGATGCCAATACCTTCAAAAACACCCCACCCCACCAATACCTTCAAAAACAACAGATTCCCCATAGGGAATAATGGAGCCGAGTATTAGAAACTTTTTTTAAAAAAAGATCCAAATATCATACTGCTATTTGGAATTCAGAAAACCAGGAATACCCATATTTTCCAGCTCCAATGTATCTGGATCCAAAAAAAATCTTTTTTATTTTTGCTGCACACCCCTAGACAGAACTATAACCATGCCCAGAGTTGCTACCCAACTCATTTACCCAACCTGACTCAGCTCAATATTAGCAATGGTTAAGCCTAGAGTTTTCTTCAAAGGGCCTGCAGTTGCCCAAGTGGAAGTCTGCCAAATTCTGCCCATGCAAATCTAGGTCACGTTTAAACAATGCTTCTTTCTGGAGTTTCACCACAGGCAAAACTGGAAACAGACATTAGGCTTGCAAATATCCTTTCCCCTCCTTCCCCATGCCTACTCTTATGTAAAAGGGAACACATTTTCAACATTTATTTGAATACAAGATCTTTCCCCTCTGACCATGCAATACAGAACCTTCTTCCTTTATAATACATACATTAAAAACTATGGGATAAAGTACTTTATTTCAGAAACTGTTATGTCAAGCCATCTTATTTTTCGACACTTACCTGGGACTAAAAGAATACAGCCAATCACAGCAGCAATTGTGACTATTAGTCCTGCAATAATTAAGCTGATCTTCTTTAGTAATGAGATGTCATATTTCGTTGCTTAAAGAAAAACAAAATAAATTAAAAACAATCAAAAATCAGAAAATTAAAAATAAATATATAGATTTTAAACTATGCCTGTTGGAAGAAAAAGCATCAAGAAGTATTGAACATCTCTAAATCTAATTTGTTGTGACATCCAAATGCAAGCATCTTAAACAAATTTGGGCTTTGTTTACTCTTGGTTTAGAATCTATTACAGGAAAATAAACCCCAAGAGGTTAAGGCAAATTTTAAATGTGGACATCTCAAAAAACTGTAATGAGACCAAACATTTTCTAACGCAGGAAGTCTTCAGTTGCAGCTTCTTGTATGTAAGATGGTGGAAGGGAATTTGAGGCTCATTCATTTCACAAACAAATCATGCTTTGTGCATTTTGTCTGATAGAGCCTAAATGTCTGACATGCTAGCTCAAGGCCTCTTTGGACTCAGTACATTCCAGCAATTTTTGTATTGCTGTCAGCTATGTAACACTGGCTTTTATCAGCAAAAAAAAAAGAAAAAAGATTTCTTTTCATGCACTTTTATGTCAAGCACTTATTTCAGGCACTTTTATGATTCTATTTCAAATTATAAGTACTCTACATAGAGTTCAATTCACCTTCAATCAAATTCGTGTATGAGAAAGCTCAGACCCTAAATTTTGCGTTCCACTTCAACTGAACATGCTTGTACTTTAAAAAATTCAGTTAAATTAACATCACTACAGAAGTGGTTCATTTCAAAGGCTGCTAGTTCATAGGTTTACGTAGCAGTCTGGGAGTCTTCCAAAGAGAGGAAGTTAGAAAAATCGTAAGCTCACTATCACCAGCTGAGCTCTGTTCTGCCTTAGGCTCTTCTAACAAACTATCAGGTGCATTTTTATTCCAAAATTTTCATTGTGGCTGAAGCATGAATTAGAAAATACACAGTATGATTTTTGGTATGAATGAGAAAGCAATCTTGTATGTACAATTCTAAAGAGTAGCATTTAAAAGCTTGAACAGTTAATAGTAATTTCTTCTTACTATAGCCAAGTTTTCTAATATACCAATGCAGTTGCTTTTTGTTTACTTCTGAAGCACAGCAATAAATTGGAAATGCTCAGGATGAGCCTTTGTTACCATACTGAATGCTTATGGAATCAGAGTGCCCTAAAATAATGCTCAGAGACACTGTGTTAACATCCCCATGAAACATTACATCACACAAATGTAAGTATTCTGTAGCACAATAGGACTGTTTTTAGCTTAATAATATATACTGTGTATAAACTGATGTCTAAAGTGATTAGTGGGCTATGAAGATCCATGTCTTGCATTATAAATTCCCTCAAAGTTCACATTGACTAGTACAAAGGCACTGGTCCATGAGTGACATTTTAAATTACACATTATAAATAATGCTCAGAGTTCTCAAGTGCTTACACTAGAGTACCAAGGCAAGTGGAATTTTTAAGAACGAATTGGACAAATAAATCTTGTCTATTAAACCTCGTAAATAGAAGACTCAGCCCATTCATACGCTGATGAATACCACAAAATTGAGACAAATGTAATTCAGTACTGAATGGGAATCCTATTACTACCATCTACCGAGCTCTCACAAGTCTGCTCCACATCTGGAACTGAGGATTGGCTCTGAGATTGCAGCCCCCACCCTCACAGCTATTTTTAGCAGCAGACACCTGGAAATGATACCAAAAGATCTGAACAGTTGCAGTATGTCTTTCTCCATCTTCTAGAACTCACATTATTCTTAGCAGAATTCCTAGCAGAAGCTTTGAACCTCTAAAAAGTGTAATTCTTCCTAATACAGCATCACAGATGGGGAGGCTACACATTGCATTACTGTTATGTGTTTATTAAAGTCAAAGAGCTTCTTCTGAAATGTAATGTGAGAATTAGGAGAGTAGGAGTCAAAGAAATGTAGTGGTATGGAGGAAGGACTGGGGGAGCAGGGAGAAGATAGTTTGTTGGAACTTTAATTAAAAAGAAAAATGGAAAAAAGAATGGATCACTGCTTTTCTTTGATGCTTTTCAATTTGTTGATGTATTTTAGTTTAATTAATTTTTGTGGCTTTTCCATTGCACAAGAAGCACTCAGGAGAGCTAATAATGGCATATCATAAAACCATTAATATGAAAGCCTCAGGCAAACAACTGCATTTTAAAGGCCACCCAGGGTAAAAATATCTTCACCTTATGTCAAAAAGCCTTGTAAAGATGATGCCAATCACACTTCTTGGGAGAGGGAGATCCATAACTTGGGAGTGTCATCTAGAAAAAGTTTTTCCACAAATCCCAACTGTTCACACCCAAATCTCTCTTTTTCTTAACTGAACACAGCTGTACAAAATGGTGGTGGAAAGTGACCTCAAGTCACAGCTAGCCTATGACAACCCCATATGGTTTTCAAGACGAGAGGTCAGCAGAGATGGTTTGCCATTGCCTTCATCTGCACGGTAGACCTGGACTTCCTTAGTGGTCTCCCATCGAAGTACTAACTAGGGTCAACCCTGCTAAACTTCTGATATCTGATGAGATTGGGCTAGCCTGGACTATTCAGGTCAGGGTTCTGTACAAAATAACCTTTTCAAATTCTCTAGGGGGAAAAAAGAAGTGGGAGATATGTTACCTTTGTTTCATCTACTGGGACCAATGAAATATTTCACTGCTAACAATGATATTTTGATCCGGAAACAAATGATGATGCAGAATTTCTTTTACTCTTTTGTTACATGCATGCAAAATATTTTAACAAAATTCCAATTTTTGTAAAAGAACTTAGAACTTACCAACAACACCTAACTGAGTCCAATAAAAAATAGTAGCCAATACCATGGTGATAATTATGAGAACATTCTCCACCGGTTCAAACCAGGATTCTAAAATTAAAACAAATATAACAATAATTACAAAATCTTACCTTGCAGTAAAAGTTTGTTATATAATGGTGGCTTCCTTAATGACTACAAACTTCAAGCACAAAAATCTTCATGTATCTACTTTGGTACAGTCATCATTTGAACTCCTAGGCATACTCTGGTGATCACAGCTACTAGTAAATCATTCACAGTACAAATTCTGGGTATTCAGTGATTTCACTGTAGAATGACATAGGGTTTGCCCCATTCAAAGATGTCTTTTTATTCCTAGTATCTTACATTACAAGTATCTGTCTCTCACTCTCAGGGGTACAAGACAAACTGAACATCACAAGATTGCTTCCTACTTCCATTTGGTACTATAAAAGTATTTTACATAGAACATAAAAAAGACTAGACTATCAGCAGACAGAATCAAAGGGCTTTATATTCCACCCCAAATAGAGTGGAATATCCCCCTAATAGAGTTACTAAATACATGCACATGCATAAATATATGAGTATACCATTTTAAATTGTCTTAAGGTGAATATAGGTGCAAAGTTGTTATACTATTATCAAAATAAGTAAAAACAGCAAGCTGCTGATGTTTAGGATCACAACAAGTAAAGGTTGTACCATGTTTACAGTATTTGGAAAATATATATTTTTTCTCAAATTCTTTTAATCCTAGACCTCAAATGAAAAATTATTGATCTGGTGCCTACCATAACATTAACTGATTGTTAATTCTGTATTGACATACTGACCACAAAGAAAAAATGAATAAGCTTCACTTTAGTGACTTATTATCAATTCCAAATACATAAAAACCATGTTATTGCAATGGTGATCTAAGTGCTTCACAATCTCACATTAATTTGAGAACTCTGTGAATTCAAGAAGAGCTCTCTGGTTAAGAAAAGTAAAGATAAAAATCAATGTAGTGGACTGAAGTCTATAAGATATATTTTAGAACAGTTCCTGATCAATTCAATTCTTGAAATTTGAGAATAATGTATAGAAAATTCAGAAAATTTAACATGAGAATTGTTCTAACAGCTCTGATGATCCCTGGACACTACTATATTTTTACAAGTGGGTCATCCACAAGACATATGGGGTCATCACATCTCTTTTCATTCCCCTTCACTCACTCTCTGGGCCACCCACTCACTGGCCAAACTGCCTGCCTGACTCATGCAGTGACAAGGGCTCACAACTTGCCTCAAAACTGTTTTGAGTTTTCTGTAAATCCCCCTCCACACATTTTTTTAAAAGATCTGAGATTTTTCTGAACATGTAGATGTCCCACCACATTTACCATGGCCCCAAGGGAAGTCCCTTCTAGGGCAGTTCCCACACCCTTTCTCCCTGGTTGTGGCTGAAATGGGGAACAAAACTCACCAGACCAGCTGAGTGGGACCCTATTGGATCAGTTTGGGGTTTGGTTTGGGAGCCACCCCAGACCAAACCACTTTTTTGGGGTTTGTGCCTATCTCTAATTCAGGTAGTTTTAGCTGGTTATTGCAGAAAAAGCAAGACAATTACATCAATAGAAAAAGTAGGCCTGGCAATGTGGGGGGCAGAATCCCTTTATCTAAAACAAAAGTAAGACATGTGACACAATAATGCACATTTCTTTATATGTTTGTGTATGTGTCCAATATATTCAAGGACTCTGAATGCCGCAGTTTCTGTTGTTGTATCAAGAAAGGTAGTTTTCAAGATAGGTAGTTTAGTATTAGCCAAAAGAGAAATGAAGTTACCGCATTCTTCTGCATAGATAATAGAGAGGTTGGCAGGAGAAAGAGTATAGCAACACATAATTACTGTGGTTGTTAAGCAGGTTTAATATAGAAAATGGCTGTGTGTCACTTTCAAAAGCTAGAGTAGTTCTAAAACAGGGTATGTCAATACTCTGTGCAGACCCCTAGTGCTATGTTCAGGAATTATATATTCTGAACCCATATGATATGAGTGCAGTATGTGGCACCAGAAACATAATTTACCATCCTGGGAATCACAACTGTTTCAAAAATTCCTAACCCTTAAAATGGAAAAATGAAGTTACAATTGAAAGTATGTGGGCAATGTTTAGCAAAATCTCATAAATGAGGGGAAACTGAGGACAATTTTCTGTGGTTGGCAATTATCACTTCAATACTTTGTATAGCTCTTTGGCATCCCTCAACCAGCTTTCTTACTTACTTCATTTAGCACCCACCTTTCTCACTGAGATACAATGAGACACCAGAATAAAGACCGCTATAAAATGATACAATCACTAGATTATACAATTAGAGAACCATGAAAGAGAAACAGTTTAATATATCCAATACACTGGTTTGTTTATATTTTATTTATTTATTTATTTATTTATACCTTCGGCTTATAAACCGCCCTGACCCCGAAGACAGAGGTTGTGGGGGGGGGTAGAAAGACTCGGGGGGATCGACTTCTGGACCGTGGACGTCTCGGAGACAAGGCGGCAGCCTGCCTTTGAAAGTAGTCCCTATAATCCTGGCCGTCGATATTGACAGATTGAACATGCAGATGTGGAGGGCGACACTGCGTGCTGTTAGAAGTATGTTGATTCCAACGGGAATTGATGTCGGGAGCCTCCGATACCGTCGATGTGGACGACGGGGAAGGAGATGGAGAAGGCTCTGCATCCATCTGATGACTTAGGAGCTCTACCGCCTCGCTATCAGAGTAAGGACGCTCCAATTGGTGTATAGGGGAGTCCAATAGTTGAATGGCCGGTATCGGTGGAGGGGCTTGGGCCTCCGGTATTGATACTGCCGTTGGAGCGGGAGGCACTTTAGGGGATCACCCAGTGCAGACACCACTACCTTCCCCTTCTTTGCCGCCTTTAGGGACTTAGAGGAGCCCTTTTTTGCGGACTTGTGCTCCTTACTTGGTTTGGACTTCTTTTTCACCAGCATGGAAGCGGAGGATTGTGCCTTTGATGCCAGAGGCCTCGATGTCGGATGAGCGATATCAGAGGAAGGCCTCGATGCCGGAACCGTCGATGTTGAAGGCTTCTCGGACTCCATGATTGAGGGAGGGTGTAATGCCGACTCAAGGAGTGCCACTTTAAGGCACGCAGCTCAATTTTTCCTTGTCTGGTTCGAAAACGAACACAGTGCCGACAGGACTCAAGTCGGTGATATTCCCCCAAACAAAAAATACAAAGGGTGTGGCGGTCAGGTGGAGCAAGTTTACTGCCGCAACCCTTACAACAGTTAAAAAAGCCCCACTTCTTCTCCATAAAAATAAAGTTGAGAAGAAAAAAGGGGGGAGCCCGAAGGCCAAACTGGGGTACAGCGGTAACTTCCCCCTCAGCAGAAAACAAATATATATATATATATATATTATTTTTTTAAGAACAAATGGAGAAAGATTAAGGAAAAAAGAATAAACTGAGGAAAAAATCCGAAGAGCCGTGAGGCAAGAGCCCAAAAAAGCGTAACCAATGAGACTGACGGAGAAAAGGTCTTTCCAACGCAGCAGTAAGAAAGGAACTGGCGGGATGTCCGCGCCCTCCCCTCTGGGCATGCGCGGTGGGGCTCCTGCGCATGCCCGAGGTCTGGGAGCGAAAATCCGTTAAAAAGCTTGCTACAATGCCGATCGATCTATCGCGTGGGTGTGTCCCATGGGTGTGAAGCACAGAGACCACGTCGAACATCCATTCGTTATGTGCCTTTAAAATGAAACATTTTGGTCATCCTTAGGCAGGCTTAGCTATACTCTGGGCCAGCAGTCTAAATTGGGAAGGCTGCCCATTAAGTGATTGTGGTCACACAGGGCAGGCTTGTACGCGAAAGAGCCCAGGAAAATCTGCAATTGTAATTAATATCTACCTGCCATCAGGTTTAGCAAAGGAACCTATGGCTGATTGTTGGGAGAAGCTTTTCTCATATCTAGAAGGGTTACAGCAGAATTACTCAACCTCAAACTTACTGATTGCTGGTGATTCTAATGCCTGGGTAGGGCAGAATAATGGAGTGTTGGCTGGGAAGATGAGGCTTGACCCTGAGACTATCCCTAGTTGTCTTTCTGAACTGAGGCTTTCTAAAGATCAAACGTTTAACGAGGCTGGTGTACATCTTGCTCAATTCTGGACTACATGCTAATCTCACCAGCCCTCAGGGAAGAGTTGAAGGCCTTTGCAATCTCTGAATGACCTGAAAGTGACCATCTCCCATTGACTTTGAGTTTGGGTGCCTCTGTCAGTAGGAGGGGCTGTCTGAGAGTTAAAGGTGGCAGTGTGTCACCAAAGCTACCTAGGGTTAGTTGGTCACAGAGGGCTGTGGAAATGACCGCCAAGCTCCTGGTTCCTAGTAATTTAGATAAGTTTGTAAGTCTATCTGAGAATATGTCTTTAGAATGGATCTCATTTTATGATAAGCTTGTTAACAACCTCTCCGGGATCATGAGGCTACAAATAAAGCAACAAAGGGGCAGTGGGGAAGCCTTTAGGCATGGGTGGTTCAACAATGAATGTCAGGTGATGAAGAATCACTTACGTGAGATTTACCAATGTTATAGGAGGTCAAATTTAGCACAACCCCCTCCAGAATACTTCAAATCTAAAAAGGCACCATCTTAGTAAGTAGAAGCAGAATTTTTTTCTGATTAAAAGTTGGAAACCCCTCTTGCAGGCCACAATTAATAATGATTCAAGTAAATTTTGGGCCTTGGTAGCCGAGTCTATGGGAAGAAAGGGGTCAGTAAACAGCTTAGTTACAGCCAATGGCTGGTACAATTATTTTACAATGATTTTCCAGGAGACCAAACACAATCCCGAAGAGGAGTTTGACATTTGTCTGGACGATCGCCCCAGTTGGGCCCCTGTGCAGATTGAGGAGACTGAATCTTTAATTGCAGCCCTTTAATTGGGAAAAGCTCCAGGGACTGATGCTATTCCACCTGAGACTATTAAGACTTTTCCTCAGTGGTGGGCCCCCTTCCTAGCAGCCCTTTTTATAGCCTTAGATCGGTCTGGTGGAATACCAGATGATTGGAAGAATGCCATGTTGGGGAAGTTGCATATAATTGTATATTTGTGTTTGCTGACACACACACACACATGGACTATATTTGCCAGTATCTATGGGTTTGGGGAAACTGTGTGCTATTGTTTGATGTGACTGTTGCACCTGGAAGCTGCTAGTTTGTCTGCGCTGGTATGCTAATGAAGTCACACACACACACACACACACACACACACACAATCTGGGAAGAAGAAGGCAACTCCATTGTGGTCAGCCAAGGAGTGATTAAAAACAACAGGTCGTCCACCATTGAGGAATTACAAGCTAACACGTAACCCTGAAAGGATCTGGTTTGCATCTGAAGAGACTATTTCCTGTTTACAGCTTGGGACCAAGCTAAAGCTATTTACAAGTCAAAGGTTGCCTGGCACCCCCCAACCTCACACCTGGACCAGATGCCTCCCTTGAGACAAAGGATTAGATTTCAATATTGCCCCCTCCTTCTAGGTAGACACGTCATCTCCTAGTAACCAATAAGGTCAGGTAATGGGACGGACTACAGGTGGGAGGATGGTACAGATGACAGCCCCCTAACAAAGGTTATAAAGTGCAAGGTTCAACAGTTTGAACCCTGCTAGCCATCTTCTACCTCAACTCTGCAACTTAAGCTCTACTATAGGTAATTCTCACGTGCTTTCTTGGACTGCAGCCAAGAAGCCCACACGTGTTGGCTGGTTCCCACTGTGTGCAATAGGATTTCCTCTAGTTAGAACTTCTGTATTCCTGTATTCTTCCGTGTGAAGGTTGAGCTCTGGATCAGATAAGTATATGCCGTCTTCCTTCTTCATTCCCATCCATTTAGTATAAAAGAGATTGTTTTCCATTTCTACTGTATCTAAAGGAACTTGTATGTGTGTGAGAGTGATTCTGTTTTTGTGTGCTTGTGAATTAAATACCATTCAGTAAAGAGAACAACTGATTTTACTACAACAATCTTGTCACGTTGTCTCTTTGGGCTGGGATCCTTGGGTGGAGTCTGACCTCTGTATACACAGACCAGGAACCCCTTACTCATTTAGTCTTGCCCCTGCTGCAGATAAAGCAGGTGAGGCTAACAGCCATATTAGTCCCAATCTTAAAAAAAAAGTGATCCTCAGCTCCCAAATAATTATAGACTGATCAGTCTCTTATTCATTATGGGGAAGCTATATGCCAATCATTTAGCCGATAAACTGAAATCTTCGATATCAGACCAGCAATTTTTTTGGACCGGAGCAAATTGGCTTCTGAGAGGGCAAGTCAACCCTAGATCACTGCATCGTTCTCAGTCATCTAATAAATAAATATAGGAAAGGGAAAGGACCTAAATTATACACAGCTTTCTTAGATCTCAAGGGAGCTTTTGATTCAGTGCCCAGGGATATCTTGTGGAGGAAACTGAATATGGGGATAAACATCTGCTCTTTTTGGTTAAAAAAACTCTACTCAGAAACTACTTGCCAGGTGAGATCTCAAAAGAAGGCAACCTAATGCCACAAATTGCTATTTCAGTGGGTGTCAAGCAAGGTTGTATCCTGGCCCTGATATTGTTCAATCTCTTTTTTAATGATCTGGCACCCTTTATGAGTGGTGTTAATGGTCATTTCCCCAAGCTAGGAGTAAGACACTGCCCGTTATTGTTATATGCCGATGACACTGTCCTCCTGTCACTTTCAAAGGTTGGGATGAAAAGGATGCTAACGCACTTTTCAGTAAATTGTGATAAGAACCTGCTGTCCCTCAATTTTGATAAGTCAAAAATTATTGTGTTCAGTCGGAGTTGGAAACCCTCTTAATGGACTGTTCAAGGAAATCCTATCAAACAGGCGAAGAGTTTCAAATGCTAACTGGGTCTCCCACACTAAGGAGGTTGTAAAATCAGTGAATAGCCATGAACATGCAACTTCCCGCTTTTATTATACAAAAGAAAATCAATTTATTCCTGCTATTCTCAAGGTGTTTTCCTGCTGCTCTCAAGGTGCTTAATCACAAAATATGTGCTAAATTACTTTATGGTGCCCCAATTTGGATCTCTGCTTTTAATAAAATGGTTGAAAGTGTTCAATCCAAATTTCTTAGAAAAATTCTAGGGCTCCCAACTTGCATACCTTATGCGGCAATATGCCTTGGGACAAACCAGAGACGCTTAGTCACTAAAGCATGGCTCTCAACTTTTAAATTCTGGCTGCGCCTCCTCTATAGAAGTGAGCCTAATAGTCTCAATGCTTATATGCTATGTGAATCTCACCTATCAGATTGCTTGATGTGTTGAAGGGAAAATTACACTGATGGGGCTCAGCATGGATGATTTGATCCTTCTTTTGAAGAAGTATGCTTTTGGCCTGATTAAACATATTGATCAATATAGAAATGCAAGAACTTAGAAGCCTTGCTACTGGGCATTGCTCTCCCATTCATTGGGGGATTTCTCTTAAAGGGCCACTGCCAGAGTATTTTTCCTGTCTGATTGATCCCTATATTAGAAAGGTATTCATGCTGGCCCGTTTTAATGTGCTCCCCTCAGCTGTGTTATATGGGAGATTAAAAAAAATACAATTCCTGGATAAGTTATGTCCCTGTGGGCTAAAGGAGATTGAAGGAACGGACCATGTACTTCTGACTTGTAGATTTCACCAGTATTTGCACGCTTATCACCTCGGCCCTATACTGCAAACCCTGGAGGGCAAATCTGAGGAAAGTAAGATAATGAACCTTCTAGCCTCAAACAGGGCTGATACCATCTAAGAGGTGGCAAACTTCCTTTACAGAGCGTATAGGAGAAGTTCTTTTTCAGCAGAAGGGGTAGTGAATTAACTGTTTTGCATGCCTACCACCTCTAAAGGCTGCTTGCTGTTGTTATGCCAATAAAGGTTTGTTGTGTGTTGTGTGTTATTTCATCTTCCCTCCTCGTGGAAACCACCATATCCTTCCCTTCCCTTGTTACCTTCTCTCTTTCCCACCCACCAACCATCCTATCCTTTACCTGCTCCCCATCTTCAACTATATTTATTATTAATTACACCCCTCCTTTCTTCAGAATAGGGACTCAAAGCAGCTTCCATCATTCTCCTCCATTTTATCCTCACAAGACCCTGTGCGAAAGGTTAGGTCCAGGAGCCCCCAACATGGTACCCGTGAGCACCATGACACCTTCCAACACTTTTCCTGGCACCCACCAAGTGTTTTTAGAAATTGGGTTGAGCCAGTAGGGGCATTTGCCCAGCAAGCCTTCTGATTGGCCACTGGGAATTTAATTGCTTATGGAGATTTTTAAAATGCTGCTTTGGCAGCAGCTGCCACCACCACACAAAGATCTTCACTGTGTGACTGCAAGTAAGCTGCAACAGCCATTTTGTGGCTTGCTCTACCTCCTGCAGCAACAATTTTATGGCTGCGCCCACCATGATATGTCAGAATTCCAAAGGTGCCTGCAGACTCACAAAGCATGGGAACGCCTGTGTTTGGCTGAGACTGTGTGACTTGCCCAAGTACACCCAGAACAAAGTTTGGGTCCAGTGGCACCTTTAAGACAAACAAAGTTTTATTCAAGGTATAAGCTTTCATGTGCATGCATACTTCTTTAGATAGCTTCTATGGTAGAATGGGGATTTGAAGCCTGAAATTCTAACCACTATACCATATGGATTTTCACGGGGTGGTGTTATGCCTAGACCCTTCCCCCTTGGAAGGATGAGTCTGGTACCTAGAAAAAAGGTGACACAGGCAACCTTATTTCTCAGCATCTCACAGGGTCACTCATTCTAGAATCTTCCCTGGTCTGCAAGTAGGATCAAAATAGGTCCTACAGTCACATGGAGTGTTTGCCATCAAATATTGACCAGAGGCTTGTCTGGGAAAACTGATCCTAAAGGTAACTGATCCTAAAGGTGCACTGTGAAAGGGTCTGGTTTCTGGCAGTTCCCTTCCCTCTTTAAATCCATCAGTGTCAAAGAATGACTTCCCAGAAAAGGCAATAAAACCAACCAACTCCCTATCTTGCCTGACCTTTCCTTACCTGATTATCCTAAGTACCTAGTAAAAACCATTTTAATCCCACAACGCTCCTTGTACTGGTTTTCCTGTCCTGACAATCAGAGGTCACCAAACACAACAGATATTTTCACATGAATGTTACATTGCATTTGGTGGGAAAGTTATGAAGCTTCCTTGCTCAGACACATTGTTTCACTATAACCATCCAGCCACACTCTGTTCAGTAGTTTATGTATGTTTGGACGTCCACTAACTTACACCCCCAATGCAAGGTTGAGTACACCTCCTTCCTTGAGTGGGACACTGGTTTGTCTTGCTTGTCCTTCTCCTCAGATCTGTGATTCACTGGATAAGCAAATATAGTCCTACAGAATAAATTCCCCTCTCTGTCTCTATAAGCTACCACCTTTAATTACTGAACTTGTATTTGTGTTTATAGAATGCTCTTCAATTAATAAGTTTGATTTTATTCTTTAATTCTCTTTAATGAAAACCATTTAATTAATCACAGCCTGGTTCGCTTTGAGAGTTCTACTGAGGGAAAATCCCAGTATATATAAGTAGAGATCCTGCTTGATGACCCTCCTCTTGCATTCCTTGTGTCTCCTTGCTAAATTCCTCAACATACTCAGGAGACTCTCACAACCACTTAGGGTAACAGTGGCTCCTGTTGAATAGTAGAAAGCAGCTGGACCTGGATAAGTAATGCAAGTCAGGTGGTACCAAGTTGCCTGCTGGTTGCTGTTGGGCCTGGCTTCAATAAGTTATCCGTCAAAGGCCAAAGCAGTACTGGAAAGGTCTCCCCCACACACACCTTTTACTGACAGACACCAAGGCTTGAAAATACTGTTGTGGTTACCCAGCAATTGCTACTGAAGGTACCTATTTCTTAAAGGTACAGGTGCTCCTTTTATCATTTCAGGGAGTTAACCCTGCCCGTGTATTTTTTATTTCAGATTTTTTGCAAATTTGGGGGTTTTTATCAGATCTGTAGAAACATCTCTCGTCTGTCCATGGCCCCAGTCACTGGATTTAAGTATCCACAGATGAAGAAGAGATTGGATTTATACCCTGCCCTTCACTACCCAAAGGAGTGTCAGAGTCGCTAACAACCTCCTTTCCCTTCCCCTCCCCATAACAGACACCCTGCAAGGTAGGTGGGGCTGAGAGAGCTCTTTGTAGAACTGCTCGTGGGAGAACAGCTCTGAAAGAACTTATGACTGACCCAAGATCACTCCAGCAGCTGCAGGTAGAGGAGTAGGGAATCAAACCTGGTTCTCCCAGATTAGAGTCCGTGTTCCTAACCACTACACCAAACTGGCTCTCACAGTGAGAATTATTATATCTGTAGTGATACTAATGTAATTTCGTCATGCTATCTTTCCCCCCAGGTTTTACGTATCACTTACATACCATTTTAATAGTTTCTACAATTTTTCAAACTACTTTCTTGTGCATGATTTTCTAATAATACTACAGTTACTATCCTACCCACTATATACTACCCTTGCTATTACTGATTTAATACTTCTTGTTTGCTCCTTACTACAGCCTTCATTTTACTTAGCAAACAAGCCACAAGATGAAATGGCATCAAAACACTGTTCTTAGCAATTAAAGTCCAGTATTTTATTGCCTTAATGTATTCCAAACACAGATATATGTATAGTCAGACTTCACCAACAGCTGCCCTTGAAGCTACTGCAAGTCTTTTATCATTCCTATGGTATGAAATACAATCATGTTGTCATTTAACCTCAGTTCTTTTGTATAACCAATAGGAATGGCTAGAGCTGCAAAACTAAACAGATTATCACCTGGCTCCAAAGGATCAGCTTTGAATTATTTATGAATCACTGAGCTACAGACATCTAGGAATACCTTTGTACACAAATGCCTCAGTGGTCGTGGCTAGGTACCTTGCAGTTACAAAAACAGTTAAACATCCTTTTCTGTGCAGATAGCTTCCAAGATCAAATTAGGGTTTCAGTTGCTGTTCATAGGGCTACTAGGGTAGTATTTGATCTAGGCATCCTTAAACCAATCTTGCCCAAAAATTAAAGCTAAAGGAAAATTTTAACAACTGGTTTTTAATAAGTTCCACACTGGATGCAAACTGACTAAAAAGGCAATTCAAGAGCACGAATCTACTGACAAAAAAAATAGAATTCTACCACTTGATCATTCTCAAAATGGAATCAGTTAATATGGTTTTATGGATGACCTATGGTGTAGCCATACTGATTTGTAACAAGTTTGACTTTAAATTAATAAAGGTTATATTGGATCCCAAAGGGAGGTTTATCTTTGTAAAGGAAGCCTAGATAACAAACCAGTAACCATTGCCTCAATTTACATTCCTAATGAAGACCAAATCACTTTTTTAGACAATACCTTAAATCATCTATCTTCATTTGCTGCTGGTGAGGTGATTATTGGCGCTGACTTTAACTATATTATTAATTTAGATTTAGACAGATTTAGATTTAGACAGATCTAAAAAACAGACTAAATTGAAAACCAACACTAGAGTCAATACCAAAACAAAATTACACTTTTTGTTAGACAAATACAATCTTATATGTGTCATCCTACAGGAAGGGATTACACATACTTTTCAGCATGCTTCCAAGTTCACACCCAAATTGACTTTATTATTACCTCGCCCTCTATTTCCAACGATACTTTGGATTCCCAAATTGACTCAAAGATCTATTCTGACCATGCTTGGGTATGGAGAAAAATTTTGTGGCACAAAGAACAAACAACTGAAACACTAGACACTAGAAACATCAATTTTATTGAATGATACAATCAAACTAGATACTGAACTAATGTTGAAACACTATTTTGATGAGAATGAAAAATGCAGAGTATCTAATGCAGTCATATGGGATGCAATGAAAACCATAATTTGACGTTGTATTATGGATACAGCTTCCTGCAAAAAACAGAGAGAAGCCCTATGTTTAGAACTCATATCTATAATAGAACAGTTGGAACAAATTTATAAAAGTACTGGTAGCAAGAAAGTATACAAAAAACTTTTAACCAAAAGGCGGGCTTTAGAAGCACTAGAAATCTCTTATATTAAACGCAATATCTTATGATTAAAACACAGATTCTGGACCCAATCTTCAAAAACACTACGATCTTTAGCATGGAGAATACACCATAAATGTGAGTCTAAAGTAATTAGAACAATCAAAGATGAAGATGGAACCTTATGTTCTAGGACCCCTCAAATTGTTCAGCTGTTCTCGGCTTATTACCGATCACCAAATACCCAGATACACACAAAATTATAGAATTTTAATCATCTAAAAATATACCAAAACTAGATCCAAAATACAAGGAACTGTTAGAATCCCCAATCACTACACAGGAGGTTCAAGATATCATTAAATCCTTCAAAAAAATTAAAACGCCAGGGAATGATGGATTCCCAGCGGAATTTTACAAATCCTTCTCACATCTATTTATTGGCTCTCTTACTAAGGTTTGCAATTATATCTTACTTAATGGCTTATTACCCCCATCATGGGCAGAATCTACTATCATAGTGATCCCAAAACCAGATCGCGATGCTACAGACCTCGAATCCTATAGACCCATTACTTTACTTAACCAAGACTCAAAGGTTTTTTCAGCTGTATTAGCCAAACAGATTGGTCAGTTCATAACACAATACATTCATAAGGATCAGGCTGGATTCATGCCTTCCCGTAACACTGCAGACAATATTCGTAAATCCCTAAATATAATTAATTACTGTTAGCAAAGAAAACTGGACTCCATTGTCGTATCAATATAGAAAAGGCATTTGATACTCTTGAGATCTCCTACTTACGACATCTACTAGAATACATGGGTTTTGGAGAAAGATTTCTTCGGACAACTGATACGTTATACAAAGCATCTAAGATGCGGGTTAGAATAAATGGTCTCAATTCAGAATCCTTTACTCCTACTAGGGGAACAAGGCAGGGGTGCCCTCTATCGCCCCTCCTGTTTGCAATAGTGATAGAACTTTTGGCCATAGTGATCCGAAACAACTCACAAATAAAGGGCATAGAGATACATAATGTTGAATATAAAATCAGTTTATTTGCTGATGATGCCATTTTATATCTTACAGAACCACTTAATTCACTAATATATGTAAATGATGAACTCTCCCTTTTTGGCAAAATATCCGGTTTGCTGGTCAATCAGGAAAAAAAACAGATTTACCCTATTCATATCATACCTGAACACAAATCTCTTATCAGACAAATATATAATTTTAAATGGACTGTATCCTCCTGGAGACAACTGGGAGTCCACATACCCTTACAACCAGATAACCTACTTAAGTACAATTTTGGAGAAACCTATAAAACTGTTAAAACTAAATTTGACAAATGGCAAAAGTTATTTTTTTCATGGACAGAAAGAATTGACCACATTAAATCCTTTATTCTATCGAAATTCACCTTTTTATTTCGTACCTTACCAATAATTATTCCTTTACAAGATATAAAGTGTCGGCAAAACACCTTACTCAAATTTTTATGGGATTCCAAAAAATGTAGAATCAGTTATTACACATTACATAAATCAACCAAAGAAGGAGGCATGGGATTCCCAGATTTGCTGCTCTATCACGATGCAGCCCAACTAACCAATTTAGCTAAAATGCCACACCCAGAGTTGGCCCCAGACTGGACTTGCATTGAACAAACTTTTTCTGATGCTCGAACATTACAAGAAATAATCTGGAATGTAAATAAAGAAAGACCGAAATCCTTAAATAATAACCCTTTTCTCCTTAGTACTCTTAACATATGGGACAGATATCGTAACAAATTAGCCGGTTTCCTCCGGCTAATTCTGATAGATCTTTTGATAATTGGAGGCACATGAAGTTAAACAGATTAACAGACATCACATCAGGAAGGCGGGACCCAAGCTTTCCTCAGGAAGGAGGAGATCGGAGGGTTAGGTCAGATGACCTAACCATAGACTCTTCCTACAGTTTAAAATCATTTGCCCTCTACTGGCTAAAGCGGTTTAATGCTTTTGATGTTCATTGTTGTTAATGATCATTTTAAAATGAATAAAAAATTTAAATTTAAAAAAATTGGAATCGGCTCTAAATGTTGCTGTACTTTTAAAGGGACAAGAAGCAGCGAATCTTTGATCATAGAGGAAATTAAGACTGTATGGAGACTGTATGGAGTTTAGCTTATATTGGATGGTTGCAGGCAAATTAAAAGGTGATTTCGGAGCAACGGGCTTGGCCACTCTTACTTCATAAAATCTGCCTGCAAAGTGAACAGTCAGATTCTCCAACCAGAGTGTGTCGGAAGCAACAAAAGGAAGGACACTTATGATCTAAGACAAGCAAGAAAGCGAATGAAAGTCTTGGGGAAAGCGGTATTAATTGGACAGAGCCTGTTATATAGAAACTGATAGTGAAAGAAGATTCGGCAGAGAAGGAAGAGGATAAATCTGTGTGATTGTATGGACTGAGGGAACCTTGACTCCATAATGTTATGTCTGGGGGGGACGGAGGACGGAAAGCGTATAGGGAGATGCCGACGTCTCTCAAGGTCTATATTTTTGTTAATGGAATGGAATGGGAATGCCCAACTGTTAACCCTTTCTGGCATGAAGTTCTCGCTCAGATCAAAATTATTATGGGCTATGCAGTCCCCCTGAAACCAGAAATATTTTTTTCTCAACATCTGGCAAGATATCTAAATACCATCGATTCGGAAAGACCGCATATCTAGCTTAATAGTTGCAGCAAGATCCTACATAGTCTCCAGCTGGAAGTCCCATCTCTCCCCCACAATCAAGCTATGGCTCACAAAAGTCTGGGACCTTTTTATTCTAAAAAAAAGTACAGACCGGGTCCAAAGTACAGATCAATTTCCTAAGAAGACCTCATTCTCTGTGAAATGGCTGCCCTTCTTTAACAAAATAACTGAAGAAAACATTCATCACATAAACAAATATATCTCAAACTACTCTATATTTAGTTGTCAAGAGCCTCACACTCTTCAAGCCTATATTACATTTGTTGTGTACCACTGAACTAAGTGATACACCAGATAAAATTACCCTATAACACATCTAAGTTAGCACTCTTTAGTCTTTACTCAGTTTATCTCTTGTTGTACAAGTATAACGAACTATGTGTTCCAAAAGTTATATTGATACCTTCAACACCTGTTAGTCTTGTAATACTCTCCACCAGATATGGAAATTTTGAATGTTGCTGTTTTATAAAGCTGTATTAATTTTTCAAAAATATTAATAAAAAGTTAATGAGTAAAAAAAATTAGCCATGGAATTACTCTTTGTCTAGCCTGATAAGCTGATTTTGACAACTGAATCACTGATTGATGATACTCCTCATGTCTGAAAGTAATTGTTAAGAGTAACAAATCTTTTTTTATAAGCAGTTTGTAACCTTCAACACTTGGGCTTTTAGTACCTTCTTTTTCTTTCTCCCATAGTTTGCAGTTTTCCCTCCCCTTTTCTCGTAGTTTTGTAGGTTTTTTTAGAAATGCAAATTTAAAAAAAAATCCCCTTCGGGGGGCCAAAACCCCCCACCAGACATCACATCAAAGGGCCTACTGTTAGATAAGAATGCCCTAGAAAAAAAAGACCAAAGAGTTATACCTTGGTGACCAATATCTACAATTAAACCATTGTCTTAACAAAAACAACATACAGATGAGACTAAAAACAAACCTCACTGCATTTGAAACTTTAATCATACATCAACACCCTACTTATAAACACTATATGTCTTTTTTTAAAATAAAATATTGCTATCATTAAATGATGACACTATGCCATCCTACATCAGATATTGGCATAAAGATTGTAGTACAGAACTCTTACCAGATCAATGGAGGAGAGTCTGGAACTCCTATGCCTTCCAATCGTGTATCTATTCGTACCCAACTCTTCAAAGTGATAACCAGATGGTATCTAACTCCACAAAAAGTAAGCTATGCTCACAAAGAACACTCTCAACTATATATTGGCGAGGCTGCCAAGAACCGGGTACTTACAAACACTGCTGGTGGGATTGTACAGTTGTACAGCAATTTTGGAAATTGGTCATACCTTATATATATGCAATAACCCATTTGAAAGTTTCACTGGACTTGGAATCACTTGTACTAAACCACTGGCCTATTGGCAAATGCCACCTGTCCAATCATAATTTAATAGAAATTCTTTGTGCCGCAGCTCGAACAGTACTAGCCAAATTCTGGAAAAGCAACAAATGCCCTACAATTTCTGATTGGCTTTTAAAAATACAGGAATACTGTATAATAGATAAATTATCAGATTCGTTGTTACAAAATGAAACAGAAACTTATAATTCAAAATTTGTGAAATTATGGTTTCCAGTTTTAGAATATTTGACATCTCGTAAAGAGTTTAAATCTACTTTAGATGCAATCAATGCTGTATATTAACTTTCCCTCTTTTTATTATAGTGATATCTGTTGTTCTTTCATTTTGGTTTATTTATTCATTTATTTATTGATATAATTGATTCCAGTTGTTAACTGTTTCAGGTTATTTGTATTCATTTGAAGTTCTCAATACATTCTGTATATGTACTTGACTCTTCATTTCAATAAAAAATTAAAAAAAAACATGTATTAAATTGCTATTTTCTTTCTTACCAGGAGGTGGGGTCATGTTTCCTTTGTGAACATAAGGAGCTTTTACACATTAAAGTGATATGTTTGGTTTGAGATCCGGATAAAACAGTTTTGAGAACAAGAATGATTTACTGTTATGATGTTCACTTTTGCTGCTAAAATAAATTTATTTTGAGCAGTATTATTATAGAAATTAAAGTATAGCCTAGTTCTACCAAATTGAACTACCTTGCTATTTAGATAGATTCCTTCTTGTAATTCCTGCATTTCCAACCATCTTAGAAGTCTTGATGATTATCTACGACTTCCTGCAACCCTATTTCCCCATCCTCACTAATTAGTAGCTCCTCCTATAGCTCCTTACCTTCTCCCCTGCAATATTAGCAAACTGTTCTATATCCATTTCACTTCCACAATTTCCATTTCATGTAAGTTTCTAAAATATATTCTTCATTAACACATGACTTCTTAAGTGCCCTTCTTTACCATCAGTTCACTATAGATATCACAAACCTTGAACTTTTGCAAAACTGATGGTTTGCTGATTATTACCTTCAGAAGTGATCCATCCTTTACTACTTAAACATCTGTGCCTCACTAATTACCATAACCATCTTGGCTCTCTGGCCCTGCTCCTCAGCTTGCAGAGAACGAATGCAGGCCTAGCCTATTTTAGAAATATCTTTCTCTCTGTGTACTTTCAGAATAGTGGACATCAGGAGGTTATTTGACAGCTGACCCAACTTTTACTCTACCCCCCCAACCAAGTAGGCTCCTGGCTTACAACAAATCTAAAATATAAAACAACAAAAACAAGAATAAAATATTCATAAAAGCACAATACAAACACTAAAATCCAGCAAAAAGAAACCCCTAAAGCCTCTTACAGTGAAATCCTTTGCAAAATTGCTCCTGTGTAAACCCACTGATTTAAATGGATTTTAATTGGAATAAATTATCATACATTTGCACAGTTAATCTCTTCAGTTTAGTAGGTACTATCAAACCAGGAATGAAATGGGTAAACAGGCCTCCAAAAGAGAACAGGCGTTCAATAATTTTCAGTACTTAGACCTTGGATATGAATGGATTCTACAGTATCGTATAAGGAAGGCCGAGTGCCGAAGAATAGATGCTTTTGAACTATGGTGCTGGAGAAGACTCAAGAGAGTCCCTTGGACTGCAAGAAGATCAAATCAGTCAATCCTAAAAGAAATCAACCCTGAGTGTTCCCTGGAAGGCCAGATAATGAAACTGAAGCTCAAATACTTTGGCTACCAAATGAGAAGGGAGCACTCACTGGATAAGACCCTGATGCTGGGAAAGATTGAAGGTCAAAAAAGACAGGGACGGCAAAGGATGAGATGGTTAGACAGTGTCATTGATGAAACGAACATGAAATTGAGCAAACTTCAGAGGACGGCGGAAGACAGGAGGGCCTGGCGGGATCTGGTCCATGGGGTTGCGAAGAGTCGGACTCAACTGTGCAACTGAACAACAACAACAACAAAAGTAATCATACTAATCTGTATAATGCAAACATTTTGAGGAAGTATAGTTTGCTATCCAAAAATGCATGCAATAGTACAAAAAAGCATTAGCAGAGATGGCCACACTGGATAATAATACAGCCCCATCTTACAGCCCAGACACAATTAGGGAATGTGTCTGCACAAAAGCTAGCACTTCCTACATGAACAAAAAGGAGTCATGTCCTATATGAATCCAAGGATTATATTACACCAAGAGCAGCCTCTGTATTTAACAAATAGTTTGAAATACCAAGCAAACTGTTGTATTTCTTTCCCTGAAATGTCCTCAAAGAAATCTTTTAGTTGTCACTGTGAATGTCTGCTTCCAGTACTGTTCTTGATAAGAGATTCAACTACATTGTGATATCTACCCATAGTCCCTGTGCAACAAGACTGCCAAGTTGTTCCAAACACTTATCTGACAGTTCACAGTACTGGCCTGTAAACACAGTTCACATATGGTAGTAATTTTTCTCAGGATGATTCACTGGTGAATATGAAGAAACATAGCAATATTTGTACTAACACAGTAGCCAGAAGTCTTCCCTGTACTGCAGCATCTTCTCCAGAGTACTTTGGCAAATGCCGTGATTATGATTTCTCAGATGGTTTTAAAGGAACAGAGCCCATTCAGCATTTGAGGCTGTTACTTTTTCTTAGCATGCACTCATATTTAAGTTTATCCATGGGAGATGAATAAACTTGCTTTTGCAGTGAATTCAAATAAACGTATCACCCTATGTGACAGAAAGAAGGCTCGCTGGCCCCTAGCTGTCAAACAACCAATCCCATGCAAAAATCCAAAATGATCTGAATGCTGCAGCAAAATCCAATTGGCTTCCAGAGAGCTGCCAGAATGTTAAATTCTGTCTCTGGAAGAGAACACAAAGAATAGAGTTGGGATCTGGCTCTTAAACAGAACAGTTAAATTATTAAAACCAGTCTCAAGGGTGGATCAGATGGGGTAGATTAGAACTTTGTGTATAAATGGGTCTAATCTGGGTTAAGGCTATTCTTCAGAAAGAGGGAGACTGGTTATAAACTGTTTGTCAAGGCTGTGGGAGTCTCACAAGATACAAATTGTCCCAAGGTGAAATCCATGAATGACTTTTGACTGAAAAAATATCTTTCAGTGGTGAAATAACACAAATTATTTTTGAGCAACTGAGTTAAATTGCATTTATAGCTTTCAGACATTAACTGGTTGAGAAGAAAATATTTACTTCAGCCAATGTTGTAGTGTTACGTTGTTCTGTAGCCTGTTCACTGTGCCTATGACTATTTAAAGCATTTTAACCAGTGTGAGAAGAAAAATAAAGCACAGCTCAAGAGTCTCAGTGTCCATAAAAGAACAGTAAAACTTACCTCACGTTAGCAAACCCCAAATTCAACAGTTGTCAGAATAAAGTTTTAAATACAGTACCATAGAATACCTCAGAAGGGGAGGGGGCCCAGACCTGGATAGCCCAGGCAAGCCTGATCTCATCAGATCCTGGAAGCTAAGCAGGGTCAACTCTGGCAAATACTTGGATGAGAGACCTCCTTTGAATACCAGAGGCAGAAGGTGGGGGCAGGCCTTATTCAGCCACCTCTCTGAATATCCTCCATGCCCCCAGTAGGGGTCGGTCACCAGAGGTCGCCATGACTTCCAGGTGCACACACACACACAAAAATACAAAAGTATAAAAAAAAGAAGGGGAGAGGAAAAGTTTATTATCATCAGCGTCATCAATCAATATACTAATAGTCAAATCTGTGGATAGCTAAATCTGTGGATCAAGCCCACTTATACGGAAGTAAGAATTTCCTGCACGGCTGCAGAAAATCTGAAAGAAAGACAAAAAGGCTGGGGGAATGTACTACAAAACCTAAAAATTGCAGCGCTGTTGTGGTGGGGGTGAGGAAGAATAACTGTCTCTCATAAGGGCAGCTGAAGGGAAAACATGGCCATGCTGAAAGGAACCCTCAGGTGCCGGTAGAGGAGCGGAGCCTACTCCAGCCATCAGGGCTCTCAAAAGGCAGCCACAGATCAGCTGAGGGGTGGCTGGAACTGGAGGAAGTGACGAGAGGCAGTTCAAGCTGAAAAAAATCTAGCCTGTAAAGATGAGGGAGCTGCAGTGCAGCAGCATCCAGGGACAGAGAGGCAGGGGCTGGGAGAGGCCCCTGGAAGTTGTGAACTCCCAAAGTGGCAGCAGCAGAACAGAGGAGTGCCTACCAGCTGCAGTGAAGACAGGCAGGGGCTGGGGGAGTCCCAGGGAGGGTGGTGGAAGTGAGATAGGTTAGGCACGGAAGGAACGCCCACCATCTGGGACAAGAGCTGAAGAGACTGCAGGGCAGCAGGAAAGCCCAGGAAGACAGTAGCCCTCCAGAGAACCATAAGTACTGGTGGGGAGGGGGCTGGGGACACAAGCAGGTGAAGAGGTACGGGGGGGGGGGACAGTAGCCATGGCTGAAATGTAAAGAAAGAGACAGAAACAGAGAAGGAATGACAGTGGGGGGAGGCAATGGTGAGGCGAAAGGGACTGCTCCCCCCCAGTGGTCAGTCACGTGTTAGCCGCACTGGCGAGGGCGAGGATTTTCGGCAAACTGGACTTGGCCCAGGCCTACCAGCAACTGCCGGTGGATGCTGTCATGGCAGAAGCCCAAACGATAGCAACACACAAGGGGGCTTTCAAGGTACATAGGCTCCAGTTTGGGGTATCGGTCGCACCGGAAATCTTTCAATCTTTCATGGACAATTTGTGAAAAGGTATTCCAGGAGTGCAGCCATTTCTAGACGACGTGCTCATCGTGGCCCCGGATACCTCGACCTTCGCTGACTGACTGCGGGCTGTGCTCCAGCGTTTCGACACGGCCGGCCTGAAGGTCAAGCGTGTGAAATGCTTGTCCAGAGCACACCGCTGTTTTCCAGGCGGTAAAGGACCTTCTTGTCTCCAACTCGGTCCTCTCCCATTTCAATGAGGCCCTTCCCGTGGTCCTGGCCTGCGATGCCTCTCCATACGGGGTTGGGGCAGTCTTGGGCCACCAGTTACCGGACGGCCGGGAGGTTTCGGTTGCTTATTATTCTCGCACCCTGTCATCTGCCGAGCGTAACTACGTGCAGATTGACAAGGAGGCGCTGGCTATTGTGGCGGGGTGAAAAAAATTCACCACTACTTGTATGGTCGGCCGTTCACGATCCTGGCGGACCATAAACCGCTCCTCGGCTTCCTGGCCCCCGACCGCCAAACCCCACAGATGACATCTCCCCGAGTGCTCCGGTGGTCTGTTTTTTTGGCAGAATACTTGTATGCGCTTGTCCATCGGCCCAGGAAAGCAATGGGACATGCTGATGCTTTGAGCCATCTCCCGCTGCCGTCTATGGATCTGGACCCAGCACCCGTTCATCAGGTCGCGCTTCTGGAAGCTCTTCCCGATCAACCAGTGCACGTTCGGGAAGTGGCGTGCCGCACAGCCAAAGACCCGATCCTTTGCTGCGCCTTGGACTGGGTGAGGAGGGGGTGGCCTACGGCTCCAGGGGGGCGGACTTCACTGCCTTTGCATCCTGCAAGGATGAGCTGTTGGCCCACAAAGGCTGCTTGATGTGGGGCGCCAGAGTGGTGATCCCAGCCCCATTAAGGGAATGAGTCCTCACGGCGCTCCATGAGACGCATACCGGGGTGGTCCGGATGAAAGCTTTGGCCAGAAGTTACGTCTGGTGGCCAGGGCTGGATCGGGACATCGGGGACCGGGTCAAGAGGTGTCTGCCCTGCCAAGAGTCCCAGCCCGAGCCTCCCCGGGCTCCCACTAGAGCCTGGGAATCCTCACACAAGCCCTGGTCTCGGCTCCACTTGGACTTCGCAGGGCCATTCCAGGGTCAACGTGTACAGCAAATGCCTTGAGGTCGTTCCGGTGCCATCCACTTCCTCCAGAGCAGCCATCCGGGCTATGTGGCACATCTTCAGTGCCCAGGGTATTCCCGACACCCTGGTCACCGACAACGGCTCAGCTTTAACCTCGAGTGAATCCCAGGATTTCACCTGTTACTACATAATTCGCCACGTCAGATCGGCCCCATTCCACCCAGCGACAAACTGCCAAGCCGAACGCATGGTTCGGACGACCAAGGATGCGCTCCACCGCTTAGACAGCAAGGACTGGGACTACAAGCTGGCCGCATTCCTCTTTGGCCAGAGAATGACACCCCACTCCGCGATGGGACACAGCCCAGCAGAGCTACTCTTGGGCCAGCGCCTGACAACCAGGCTGGATCGCCTTCATCCCGATTGAGCCCCACAAGAAGAACCGGCCACAGTCACCCAAGGCAGCCAGAGGGTTTTTATCCCGAGGACCCAATCTATGCCTGGAACTATGCGCAAGGCCCGCCATGGATTCTGGCCTGGGTTGTGAGAGTCCAGGGAGGTTTCCAGCGAGACAGCCAGATATTACACCGCCACATCAATCAGCTGGCAATACGACCTGGAGGACTTCGAAGACCCAGACACCCCAGAAACTCCTTCTCCACCTCAGCTACCGGACACCCTTGCCCGGCACAAGGAGGCACCAGTCAATTCTCCAACTGACAGCACAACCATGCCCCGAGAAACAGTGCTACCAGCACCACAACCGCGAACCCCGCCCATCTCTCAGCCAAGCGCTACGGTGTCACCTTCCGCCCCAGTTCCCACACTTCGCCGCTGTACGAGAACCCGTAAAGCACCCTCCTATTTGCAGGACTTTGTGTGTGGGTGTCTTTTGGACCAAGGGGGGAAGGGTGTAATGTATCCACCTCAGATGGCGTGCGTGGCCATTTCACCACGCGGTCATGCGAAGCGGCCGAGCTTCATTCTCAGTAACAATGCGACAAGCGGCACCTATTGCCAGCACCTATTGGCAGGCTAGGCTCCCGTCCAAGAGCCTATGGAACTCTCAGCCACTGTAAATAGCCAATCACTTGTGTGTGGGTGTGTTTTGGGTGCGGGGTTGTTGCACATATAAACCAGCCTGCGAACTGGTTACTTTATCTTGTTCCTGATCTAATAAAGTATGCTAAGCTGAAATCACTTGTCCGTTTACGTACTTTTCACCATCCCCCTGCCTTTGAGGGAAGACTCACCATGGCCAGGCCTGACAGCAACCACCAGATGACTCACTACCATACAACTTGCACAACTCGCCCAGCAGCAACCACCTGGGAACCCACTACTATTTGACAGCAGCCAGTGGTAAGAGTGTCAAAATAGGATCCAGGAGACCCAGGTTTAAATCCTCACTCCACCACTGGATGACTTTGGGCAAGCTATATATTCTCAGCATGACCTACCTCACAGGGCTGTTGTGAGGATAAAATGCTTTGAGTCCTCATGGAGGGAAAGGTTTGGTATAAATGAATAAATATAGCTTAAGATCGGGCAGATGAAAGGGTGGGGGTGGAAAGGTGAGAAAGAAGCTGGGAAAGGGGAGGATATGGGGGTCACCAGGAGGAGGGAAAGAGGAAACAGTGTAGGGGTTTAATAGAAAATGAGGTGTGCCCCTGTAAAAAAAGTGTTTTCTTAATTGCCGTTTGTTTAATCAATAGTTTAGGTCCTCTTAAGTTGCAAGTATTTCTTTAACCTTTGTCTAAGTGTGTTTTCATGACCTAGGAGTTCAAGCCTGGATTTAGGGCTTGTAATAAAACTGCCCTCATTGACAAACGAATGAATCTTTTGCCAGGATACAGAGATAACTCTGCAGACTTAGTGACCTTGCAGAATTGCTTTCAGCTGGGAGTGATAAGAGTGTTCTGGTGTTGACAATCAAGCTCATTCCACCCAATTAACTTTGTAACACCTGGATGTGGGAAGATGGAGCAGAGTATTTTTCCATGCCCTGAGCATTCTGGAAAAGAGGCCTACAGCATACTGGGATAGATTGCATATGATGGGATGTAACTGGCATGGCAACCAAGTAAGTTGACATCATGGTTCTGACTTATGATTGGATGTTGTCTTAACCCCGGGAGGGGTCAGTTTCCTATAAGAATAGTTGTATTTCAATAATGACTAGCTGGTCTGTGTTACTGAGCCTATTCTGGTCCAGTAGCCTGAACCCCAGCCATCATGCTTCTGTCTTTTGTGACCTGAATGGACTTTGTCTGCTATGCTTGCTGACCAACTGCACAACGACTATCTGTGGAGAGGTAATATGCTTGCTTCAGAGTTTAGTAAGGCTGGAAAAGCATAGAGTTTTTTATTTTGTAATCCTTCACTAATCTTGTGTCGTTCTTATATGTTATGTGCACCTAATAAACTAAAATATATATTTGAACATTTTGTCAAGACTTTTGTGTTAACAGGTCTCAAAGCCTAAATCTTGTTGCCTAGCCCTTAACCAATTCTACCAAGACTTTTGTTTTGTTTTGACTTTTGCCCTGCAGCCACATAACCTGCACTTCTGTTTTGCTTTGTGAGTTCTAGAAACCAAACAGGAGTTTTCGGTCCTTTTTATCTCCTGGCTGTTGGGAACTGCTTTAAAGGGACCTGGTGGCAGATCTACCCTTGGGGTTGTGTTTCTTTGACTTTTGTTTTGTTTGCCCTCTTAGTGAGAGCAAGAGAGAGGATCATTTCCCCTCTCAATTTTGAATTTTGTTTTGTGAACCTTAGTGAAGATGGAGAAAGCCTTTACAGCCCCATTAGTTCTTGGAGATTCCCATCTTGTACCATGCCTGATTTCCACCAAAATAAACAAACTGGACATGATGGAACACCATACCAAAGGCACGGAACACTGTAGGGTGCCTTGCATGTGGCCAATCCACTATCCTCAGTAATAAGTTTCTGCTACCTAACATACAGCTCCACCATAGTTCCAGTAATTAAAATGGGAATAATAAACACATAATTTTAACCCAAAGCATTTTGTAAAGGGACTCTCCACCAGCCAAGTACCAGCCACAAGACGCAAACCAAATCACCTAGATAAAACAGAAGTCTAGAAGCACCTAAAGATTAACATTTATTTCAGCATATGCTTTATATCAATCACTTTATCAGATGCACGGAATTCAAAACCATCATAAGATACTTTTTAATAATCCAGTTCATAAAGAGAAGGCGGGGGAGAGAGATGAAGTTGCAGCAGAGAGATACCTGTTGTAAATCACTCCGGTAAGTCACCATGAAATGGACAGCAACGGATGTGGTTGTTATACATAATGGGTGCAGATATCAAAAGGTCCAATCAAAACCATTAATATTTTCATTCAGTCCCTTCAGAGAATGGAATTTTTAAGGTGCACAGGGGCCCAATTCATCTTGGGAACCTGGCATGGGGGGAGGAGGGCTTCTGTCTCCCCACCAGATCATTTCCTCAAGCTGAAACAGCTTGGGGCAACCTGAACCCAGCTCATTACAAAACAGAACATGTAGGTTGGCCCTTAGTTTATCATGCTCTAGTTTAATTTTCTCTAGAGTTTACCAACTCTAGTTGATTATTTTCCACAACTGCAGTGGCCTTTCACTAGGTAAAGGTAAAGGTTTCCCTTGCTCGAAAGCCAGTCGAATCCGACTCTAGAGATGCGGTGCTCATCTCCGTTTCCAAGCCGAAGAGCCAGCACTGTCCAAAGACATTTCCATGGTCATGTGGCCGGCATGACTAAATACCAAGGCACATGGAATGCTGTCACCTTCCCACCAATGTGGTACCTATTTATCTACTTTCAATTTCTTGCTTTCGAACTGCTAGGTTGGCAGGAGCTGGGACCAGAGATGGGAGCTCACTCCGTCATGCAGCACTCGGGTCTCAAACTGCTGAACTACCGACCTTCAGGTTTGCAGTTCAGCCTCTTAACCACTTGAGCCACCGCAGCCCCGGCCTTTCACTAACATTGTAGAATAGATGCCTCTTGTCCTTTGCAAAGCCAAAATCAAGGATACATTATTGAAATCAAGCCATTCATGCTGCATTTCAAGATGTAACTTCTCCAGGGCACAGGTATGGTTCTGACTGAATAAAAGTACAAAGTACCACCATACAGTGCTATGTAATTCATAAATCAGAATCTGACAGGTAACGTCAGTTCTATGCATAGTAACAATTACCCCAACAGGCAGAAAGATTCAGGTGGGTAGCGCTGTTGGTCTGAAGCAATAGAACAAAGTCTGAGTCCAGTGGCATCTTTATTCAGGGTATAAGCTTGTGTTTGCATGCACACCTCTTTAGATAGAAACAGGTACAAAGAACAGTCCTGCCATGGAAGTCATTTTTACTGCCTGATATCTTCCTTTGGTAACAGCAGAAAAATGAGGAAGCAAGTGTGTGTATGTTGGGGAGAGGGAGAGAGAAGCTTAGAGACAGTCAAACCTCTTTACTAGAGATACAACATTTTGAAGCCACAGGAAGAAATCATATTCTCCTTGGGGAAAGAAACAATTTTAGGGGGGAAATGAAATATATGCAGTACTTTAGCAACATAAAATGTACACTGTTTAATTTATTTAGAATATAGAATTGTATTATTTGGCATACATGTAGAATTTAGAACTATAAATACCTTAGTTTTCTACAAGCAAAATTGTGAATGTACCCAATACTGAAGACAGAGCGAGAAAAGATAGAGTTGTGCAAACAGCTGCACCTCATGCTCTTAGCTCTTGCCATCTGAGGGGTAGGAAAAAAACAAGTTAAAATAGAAAAATAAATTTTGTAGAAAGCAAAAGTGTACTATTTGTAAAGAAAATCCTCACACAGTCACAATGAAGTTACCTTGCTCTAAGTCAGACAATTTATAGATCCAGACTAGGGGTGTGAAATTTTTTTAAATCAGTATTTTTCCGTTTGGGTCTATTGTACCTGGAAAAAAAATGGTATTTCCGAAAAATCCTGGATCCCAATACCTGGCCTCGGGATCTGTGTGCCACGGGAAGGTCTTTCCCTGCCACACAAAGACCTGGCTGGGATGGCTTTAACTGCAGCATGGTTTAAACCAGAGGTTCCCAAACATATTTGGCCTACTGCCCTCTTTTCAGAAAAAAAATTACTTAGCGCCCCCTTGAAAATCTGCCTTCAAGAAGTGGACAAAAAGATGCAGTGACAAATTTGCACATAGTAAAGAAAGATGTTGTAAGTAAAGAAAGATGTTGTTGGCCTGTGAAGCCAACGGCCAGCAGCAACCACCACACAATACCCCAGCAGCAACACCAGTCTTACAAGGGTGCACATGCATTTGCAGTTTGCAAATGCATGGCTGTGATTGGCTGTGGGCACGGCTCTCCCCCTCCCTTCCTGATCCCAGGGAAGACCAGGAGAAGGCAGGAAAAGGCTGCTTTAGAACCTCTTCTTTTTTTAATGCTTCCACCGCCCCCTTATTTTTATTCAATGCCCCCCCAATTGCACCCAAGGCTTCTACCGCCCACCTGGATCATTCCAGTGCCCCCTAGGTGGTGGTATTGCCCACTTTGGGAACCAGTACTTAAAACTATGCTGCAGGAGAAGCTGACCCCAGGAACTGTGTGTTGGCAGAGTAATTAACAGAGAAACAATGCACAACCTGATTAAAGAGTTGATAAAGGATTATTTGGGAATTAACATACTTGATAAGAAAGAGGAGAGAGAGAGATAGGTTCCTAACTACATCTCTAGGTGAGAGAGAGGATAAGACTGACTGTGGCACTTCCAAGAAGAAGCAGGAAATTACCCTAAGAGTAGCAATCTGGAGACAGACAAGAATAACACTTAACAGGAGAGAAGGTGCTGATCTCACTATCCTATCTAATTGTCTTCTTGCTGCCCCCTGCAGGGTCGTCTTCTCTTCTTCTTTGTACAACAGACATTGCCTTTTTCCAACACCCCTTCTCAATCAATCAATCAATCAGAACATTTATTGGCATATGGACAGAACATACAGCAGGGAGACAAGGATACGTCCTTTACCCTTGCAACTGAAACAATCTTCTCCTCTTAGTAGCACAACAGAGAAATTTAGCTACAGATTCTATGATCTCAGGATTATGGGAAGATAATAGTGAAACGATCTTATAGTCATCAGATTGCCCTACTTGACTCTGATAAAGAGGTTCTAGAAAAACAGCATGAATATCACAGTAAAAAGAACAATATAGGAGAACATAAGAACATAAGAGATGCCAATGTTGGATCAGGCCAAAGGCCCATCCAGTCCAACACTCTGTATCCCACAGTGGCCAGAAATACCAGTGCCATCAGGAGGTCCACCAGTGGGGCCAGGACATTAGAAGCCCTCCCACTGTTGACCCCCCCAAGCACCAAGAAGACAGAGCATCACTTGCCCCAGAGTCCCTATCTATACCTTGTGGCTAATAGCCACTGATGGACCTCTGCTCCATATGCTTATCTAATTCCCTTTTGAAGCCGTCCATGCTTGTAGCACCCACCACTTCCTGTGGCAGTGAATTCCAAGTGTTAATCACTCTTTGGGTGAAGAAGTACTTCCTTTTATCCGTTCTAACCCGACCGCTCAGCAATTTCATGGAGTGCCCACGGGTTCTTGTATTGTGAGAAAGGGAGAAAAGTACCTCTTTCTCTACCTGCTCTTTCCCATGCATAATCTTATAAACCTCAATCATGTCACCCCTCAGTCGTCGTTTCTCCAAGCTAAAGAGCCCTAAGCGCCTTAACCTTTCCTCATAGGGAAAGTGTTCCAACCCTTTTATCATTCGAGTTGCTCTTTTCTGCACTTTTTCCAAAGCTATAATATCCTTTTTAAGGTGTGGTGACCAGAACATGTTCGGACTTCCAGAATATGGCGACACGCAGGCAGACACACCTCCCGAACGTCCCATGGATGCGAACTACACACCAGCATGTAGGAGGGGGTGCAACAGGAAACTTAGGTCCAGGACCTCCAAGGTAGCCTTCTCAGAAGTGCTACCTGTTCCACGCACAGGGCCGGAGAGACAGGCACAGATCAGGAGTCTCAATGCGTGGATGAGACGATGGTGTAGAGGGGAAGGGTTCAGGTTTGTTAGGCACTGGGATTCTTTTTGGAACAAGAGGGAGCTGTACAGGCGAGACGGTCTCCACTTGTCCCGAGAAGGAACCAGGCTGCTGGCGCTTAAAATCAAAAAGGTGGCAGAGCAGTTTTTAAACTGAATATTGGGGGAAAGCCGACAGGAGATGAAAAGTCTCTGGTTCGGGTTGGCTCATCTCAGAGAGATGAGGGGGTACCTGTTGCTTTTCTATAGGGAGGTGGATTGAAATTGTCCACTGAGACCATGGCTAGTGACATGGACTGCCTGACAAGGTCTTGAGATAGCAAGAGGAAAGTGGCAGGCTTAACTAGTATGGGAAATTACAGCTGTTTCTATACAAATGCTAGAAGTGTCCGAGGTAAAATCGGGGAGTTGGAGTGCTTGGTGTCGTAGGGAAAAATAGACATTGTTTTATACCCATTAAAAATAATGGGATTGAGTTCCGGCATGGCGCGACGAGCGGGCGCGTTTCGGAGCGCTCCGAAACCCCTGCCACCACTCGGCTTATCTTTGCTGACTCCCGGGTTACGGGGGGCAACGCTCAACCTCCCAAGGGGGGGTTGGGTGGCAAGGGGCTTGATGCGGCCACTCGTGCATCCGACAAAGCATGGGTGTTACCACATTGCCCTGAAGCAGGAGCGGAGAAGGGAAGCAGGCATGGTCGCCATGTTTCTGCACTAGTCGCAGCCAGCCGTTGTTTTTTTAAAAAATGAACTGACAGCAACACAAAGAAATGAAAGATGTGTGGATGGAACTAAGGAAAAAAGACCCGAGGGAGGAATTATAAACAGCTGGAAAAATTGACGAAAGACCTCCAAATGGCGGCGTCCAAACAGGTGAAGTAAAATGGCCGGGGGAAGTGAAAAGGACTGATTTATAAATATCTATCTTGGCGGAGGGAAGAAAAGCAATGCAGAACTGTGTTTAGGGTGGATTTTGTGTGAAATGTGAGAAACTTGGGGAGAAAACTGTGGGTACTGTGTGGAGTTTGAAAGAGATGGAGCAAATCGATAGAAATGGGGAGGAACGAGAGGAAGAGCCGGAGTGTGGGGAGACGGAAAGAAAGAGCTATGGAAGGCAAAGAGCGCTCAAGGAACGAAGACATGGGGACATGTTGAGAAAAAAAAATAAACTGCAAATGTTTAAGAGAAAAAGAAAGAGATTTGAAAGAGTAAACTTGATGCTCCCACCCTCCCACCCTCTCTATGGATAGATTTGGAAGACAGACAAGATAGTTATTGGATTATGAACTGATGCTTTGATGTTTATATTTAAATTTAAGTAGTTAAATGACTGACCTGAAATTTGTTGGCTTATTGATACCTGTATTTAAACCTATTTGCTTATGAAGATGGGAGAGTAAAACTGAGATGATATTAAGGGGGAAATTAAGATAAGGAGAGTTAACAAGGTAGGGTAAATAAGTAATGGGACAAGTATAGTCACTAGGGGGAAATTAATTTGTAGTAGGATGGGAAACGTGGTATAACGTGATTAAAATTGGGATTTATGAATTGATAAATGTTGGGATGAATTTGAGTGAGTTATTTAGATGGATGAATGATTTGGAATTATTGGTTTATGAAATGAAATATTGGTATGTGGTATGTGTATTTATATATGTGTATATATTTTATATATGTGTATATATATTTATCTATTTATGAATTTGAGTGGAATGTTTAGGGAGAAAGAGTTAACGTAAAAGTTGTGATTGACTAATTTAATGATTAAAAAAGGGTTTTCAATTGGTAATAAGGGGGAAAAAAGACTATGAGGTTTTTAATAGATTTAAAAATGAAATTATTGTAATTAAGAATAATGAATTTGTAATCAATTTGTACTGTATAATCATGGGTTTAGAAAGTGATCAGAATTGATTATGTCATCGGTTGGAAGGAAAACTTGATGTAAATAGGCTTATTGTTATTTAGTGTCAGGTATTTAATAAGGTTAGTCATAGATAGATATAAGGTAGTCGTGGGTTGG